>NW_018165672.1:45174-46141 GCF_001263595.1 Phalaenopsis equestris | reverse complement strand
TTTACAACTAAAGTGAAGATTACATCCAAGATTCAGGGAGGTCAAAGCCCTTGGAAGTTGGGTGCAAATAAATAGGAAAATAATATTATCGAGCGTAGAATTGGAGATTTTAGAGTGACAGACTAAAATCCCAAATTCGGTCCTATTGTTTGGGTGTTGAAGTGTAGATGTTAGCCCTCAGGAGAGGAGAACGTGGGAGCTCCGAAGGGAGAGTTAGGATCCTCCCAGCCTAGCTGCAGATTCAGAAAATAAGCATAGGATTAGTCAATGTTCTTTTTGCCTGGACCAAAGGGTAAAGAATAGGTATGCTCCTATTTGGCATAATATAAATTTGAATTTATTCACTTTATCCATTCACTATAATTTCTTGACAAGGAGAATGATGCTTTCTTATATATTGAATCTCACATTTAAACCTTCATTAGTATCATTAGTTATTTAATAGTTATTAAAATTACGTAATTATTTCAATTTCCTATTAGTCACAGATAAGCAAATTGAACTTTGTTGTTGTGATTAAAGTATTACTTTTCTAAAATCTTAGTTCATAGTTCAGAACTTACTCTCTGTGGGATCAATATCTAGGACTCCAATAGAGCCCTATATTACTTGAGCGATACGTATACTTGCGTTGATAAGTGTGTCTTTACAATTGTTGAATATTTATTTCGTCCTTATTTATCGAATCTATAACTATTGTTAAGGATTTGGTACAGTTGTTGAGGAAATAAATCTTTTAGCAGAAGTATTAAATACTTATATTCTTAAGCATATATAAAGTCGCGGTCAAGTTTTTGGCACCGTTGTAGGGGAGTGAGTAACAAAAATCACAATTAGAGTAACAGACAAATTAGGATTATTAGAAATTTTTTACTTGAATTGCAACTTATTTTTATATTTAGTTAATTATGTTATTGTGTACTGATTTCAAATTGTATGTGTAAATTTAGACCTGAAAATCTTATAC
>NW_018165672.1:40982-44641 GCF_001263595.1 Phalaenopsis equestris | reverse complement strand
AATGGGTAAATCCTAAAAGAGTAGCTAGTATCAATGATTCTGATGCAATATCTATGTTAGCTTCGCAGATTGCTGCAATATCAAAGAAATTAGATCACTATGGGATGAATTATTCTCCAACACCTCATATGATGGAAGAGAATTCATCTGGGCAATTTGTGGATGTTCAACCATTATATGAGACTTTAAACGCTATTAATAGACCCAAAAACCCTTATTCAAACTACTATAACCTGGGTTGGAAGAATCATCCAAATTTTAATTGGAATAACAATTCTTCTACAAATCAACAATAAGCAAACAACCCAGTGAACCCATTAAGAAATTCATCCAACTAAGGAAATGTTAACTGTAGACCTTCTTATCCTCCAGGATTTAACAGTAACACTCAAATTAAGGAGAAGAAGTTGTTTATGGAAGAGCTGATATTAAACATGGGTCAATAATTGCAGAATCAAGGAAATCAATTACAAATTCAAGTAAATCAATTACAAAATCAAGGAAATGCTATTAAGAATTTTAAAAATCAATTAGGGCATATCTTTACTGCGCTTAGTAACCGAACATTAGGAACTTTTCCTAGTACTGTAGAACCAAATCCTAAAGATCAAGGAAAAGAACGAATCAAGGCGATACAATTACAAAGTGAAAAATAATTGGAGATAAGAGTGCAAAAAAAAACAGAAACTGAAAAAGAGAAAGTGAATACCGAAAAACAAAAGGATCATGAGTGCCCATGATTGTGCGGCGAAGATGGAAAGTGCTGTGCTACACTACCGCCACTATGGTCGTCCCTGTAGTGAAAGAATTTTATGCAAATTAACATGGAATCAACCAGGGAATTTTTTATGTGCAAGGAAGATTAATCACTTTCACTCCTGCACGAATGAATGAATTATACATGATCGAGAACATTCCTGTCTGCCACGATTCCAATTTCGTCCTAACGAGAAACCTGATGAATGAAATTTACCAATATTTAACTAATATTTAACGGATGAAACTGAAGACTGGGAAATGAGAGAAAATGGGTTTGTTAGTTTTTCTGTGACACTCTTAAATCTCGTTTCGAAACACTGGCATTTTCTTATTTACGTGAAGTTGTTACCAACAATGAAGATCGATAAAATTTCTAAAGAAAGTGTTATGTAAAAATTGACAACCGCAGGAGCCCCGCCGATCGACATTGGATCAATAATTGTGAAGTCAGTTTTGGGTTTGATAACTTATGGGCTTGGACACCCTTCCACAATTTTCTCCCTTTGTAGTCAGTTCCAAGTGTCCTACGAAAATTGGGAAAAGGTACTTCTACCTTGGAATCCTTTGGACCCAACTAAGAGATTCTCAACATTTGAAGATGAAAATGACATGGCTATTATAGTAGATCAAGCATCTCAAAATTCACTGCTAGTTCAACCCTTAATTCCTGACAAATTTCTGGTGATCCTACGCCGAATCAAGAAATTGAAAAAGGAGATACAAAATGTCATGAATGTGATTAATAATATCTCTAATTTCTTCGATCATTCAGGACATTTAGAAGATAGTTTGATACGACTGATGAGGAGGATGAAATTGATAGAAAAAGATTCTACTGTAGAATTGTCATTCTGACCCTTCTACAACCTCTTCATTCATGTGCAAACAATGGATGATCTCAGAGGAGAATCTAGTACTGAATTTGAAGAATAGTATATTTATATTACTACCTGTTTGTCTATCTATGTATTTTTATTTGAACTTTGTATTTTCTTTGCTTTAGAATTATGCTTTTTGATCTCTGTATAGTTGAGACTAAGCATACGATGTTTTGTTTTCAGCGTTTTGAGTGTTGTGGCTTGGATTGCGACGCTGAATTAATGTATTGATGTTGAGAAAATACCAAATTTAGGTGTGTTATGTAACGTACATTGTACCCCTTGGAATTTAAATATAAATGTGATGTTTTGTTTTGTGAAAGTTTATATGTTGTAAGTACATCATTTAGTCACTTAAAACTATATCTATAATGATTGAAAAGATGTCGTTAAGGCTTGAAATTGATCGAAATCACGAAAATCCTAGATTTGATCCAAAATCAATAGAGCCCCCCGACGGCGTCCTCGACGCTGCCGATGACAGATTTTTCTTGAGACTATGGATTTAATTCCAATAGAGCGCGCTGACAGCGCCATCGACCCCGCTGATAGGGAGCTCACAAAAAAACACCTTTAACTGTTATTTTGACCAGTCGACTGCCACTATTCATCATCCCCTTCCTTCTAAAAATGACATTTTCAACGTAGGGCTTGAAAGATCTTGGATTGGGAGGCAATTTCAAGGCTTTTTGACAGCTGATTTGATCATCTCTATGTAAGAGCTTCACTCCAAGTTAAAAATATTTAATCTTCACCATGGATTTTTCCCACATCGAGGAGAACCGAAAATTTTGAGAATGTGAAGAAAACTTGGGAAGAAATTTATGGACCTTAGTGTTGAACTCTTTGAATTACTTTCGAAAGCCATTCTTTGAATATTTGAAGTATATTCAGGAATTTTTTCTACAATTTGATTAGATTGAAATGGCTCCATGACAAAAGAGACATGTTGAGTTCAAAGAGTCTCGCTTCGTCAATGCGATGGATCAAATAAGATTTACTTCAATATTTAAAAGAAAGAAGTGTATACAAGATCGAGTTTTTGAAAGTCCGGAAGGAGAAATTGAACGAGTTATTGTCGAGACGAGTTATTGTACGAGTTATTGTCGAGCGGAGGTGGAAAAACTTTTTTTACACCACCAATAAAGCTGATGCAAATATTGTGAAAGAGTTGTACGCCAATCTAATCTATTCTGAATATGCAATCGTTCAAGTACGAGGATTTCCCGTTGAATTTACTGCAGTCGGCATCAACACCTTTTACGAAGTTCCACACTCTTATAACTCCCAATATGAATCCTTTAGTACGATGGAAGGCCCCCTGAATGATGTGATCAACTTTCTCACTAATGGGAAAGGAACATGGAAGATAAAGCAATGAGAACGGGTAAATTTTCTGCTTCCATGTTGAATGCCACCTCTAAGGCGTGGCACTATTTCATTTCCTCTACTCTATTACCGACTTATCACCATAGTAAGGTAACTAGAGATAGAGTTATTCTGAATTTCTGTATTTTGAATAATAGAACTATAAATGTGGGGAGAATTATTCTTAAGAATATATTGACTACGGCAAGGAGTGAGACAAGTGGAGGTCTAGGACATCCTGACCTTATTTATGCAATTTGCAAACTTTCTAGAGTGGAAATTGGAGATGAAGAATGGGCTTACCCTATGAAACCCATTAGAAAGGCCAATTTAAAAACTTATAAATCCCATGAGAAATGGAGAATTGGGAATAGAAGTCAAGAACCTTCTACTATAAGAGATGTTCCCTCTACAAGTTATGACCTTCCACCTTCTAGTTCACCTACCCTCACTGATTTGATGAATGAGTTGACCTTACAGCGGAAGAGCATAGAGTTAATAAATGAGAGGATTGGAGGTTTAGAACGTTGATACGATTATGATAGTGAGTACCTTCAGAGGTATTCAAATTTTTAGGTAGCCTATTATGAAGCTCAGGCCCGACACTACAGAGGTGAGCCTGATGTTACTTTTCCTGAGTGCCCCCGATATACT
>NW_018165672.1:25904-38170 GCF_001263595.1 Phalaenopsis equestris | reverse complement strand
GCAAATTGAACTTCGTTGTTGTGATTAAAGTATTGCTTTTCTAAAATCTTAGTTAGTAGTTCTAAAATTACTCCCTATGAGATCGATATCTAGGACTCCATTAGAGCTCTATATTACTTGAGCGATACGTATACTTGCGTTGATAAGTGCGACTTTACAATTATTGAATATTTATTTCGTTCATATTTATCGAATCTATAACTATTATTAAGGATTTGGTACAGTTGCTGAGGAAGTAAATCTTTTAGCAGCAGTATTAAATACTTATATTTTTAAGCATATATAAAGTCGCCGTCATGAAGCAGAAAAAAATTATTTAGAGGATGGCAGTAAAAAATGGGCTAAAATAAAAAGTGTGATAGGAGAGAGAGAGAGAGAGAGAGAGAGAGAGAGAGTAAGGGAGAGATAGAGAGAGAGAGAGGAAGGGAGAGGTGGTAAATAAAAAGTGAGTATTCTAGCAAATAAATAATGAGTAATGATAAATAAAAATTTGTATTTTTGTTCGAATGAGTAATCATGTTTAATGTTCAATGGAACTTGCTTTATTATTGTTGCCTTATTTTTGAATTGTTACATCAGAAATGTAAAAAAGTGATTTAGATTTTACGATATGACTTGAATTATTGATATTTTGAAGTAGCTAAAAGGTCTTTTTCTCAAGTTTAAGTTATTGGAAAAAAAAATATGTAAAAAAAGGTCCCTAATACTTTTCAAATAAATTTTTCGACCGTTTTCATGTAAATTTTTTGCATTAATAATTTTAATGAATGTTTTCTCAAAATGATTTCAAAAGATTTTTTACAAAAAAAATTATTGAGTTTTTTTAAAAATAAATCCAAACTATAAATGAGATTATTTGAATATCATTTCCAATACAAAATATAATTTTATAGCTAATTCTTCCTTTTTTAATGGAAAAATTGCTCTATTTTTTTAACAAATCATTTCAAAAAAAAATCTTGATTTTTATTGGGTATATAATATAAAAATTGTACTTAATCTGTGTTGCAATTCAAAGACGAGTTAGCTCATGCATCAACTCAATTCCAACTAAGCAAATTGCAATCCATCAAAGTCGATTCCTTATTATATTCAAGCATAAAATAGCAACAAATTCATTAATTTCTTATACCATAAGCCGAATTACAATATTTACATAGAACCAGAAAATCTTTATTACAATGTCAAATTTTAAAAATCAACCAAACAAAGTTGACACTTAAAATGAGTATGCACCCACATTATCGATAAATTGCTAGCTTACGAAATCATTTATGTTGGCCACAATTTCCAAACAACAAATTTCTTATAACTAGACTTCATCTTAACAACACTACTCGATTCTTGGAACAGCCACACAGACCAAAGGATTCTTCATCTCGAGAGACATCTTTAGGCACTCAGACAAATCTACACCATTTCTCGATGGAAGCAATTTGAAGCTTTTCAGCAACTGAGCCAACCAAAGGTGAACTGTAGCCAGCGCCAAGGTTTTCCCAGGGCAAACTCTTTTACCTGAGCCAAAGGGTGCCAACCTTAAATCGGAACCAAGAATATTGACATCTTCATTGATGAATCGATCGGGATTGAATTTGTTAGGCTCAGACCAGTTGCATTCATCATGTGTTATTGCCCACATGTTTACCATTGCAACCATTGCAGTCGTCCCCGCAGGAATCTTGTGACCTCCAACATGAACGTCATGGATAGCTAGGCGAGCCCATGACAATAGAGGTCCAGGAGGATGCATTCGAAGGGTTTCTTTTACTACGGATTGGAGATAAGGAAGATGTTGGATATCAGAATCCAGTACTGGTTTTGAAGATTCAACGACAGAATCAATCTCAACTTGTGCCTTCGATTGAATATCAGGATGTAGAACCATTCTAGCCAACGTCCATTCCAATAGTATGGCAACAGTATCAGTTCCTCTAAAGATCATTTCCTAAGACATGATCATGCAGAAGTAGTTATTTATCTCTTAAAAAATAACACAAGAAAATATCATTTGTATACAGAAAAAAAAATAAATAAATAAAAATCGAAAGCAACAAAACAATCTCACTCTGGGGAAAAATGCAAACAAATTAGCAATCAAGAGGATTGACAATGCTCACCCAGAGAACTGCGACCATATCAGAATCTGAGAGTCTATCTTTCTCCTCCAAACTGAGAAGCACATCAACAAAATCTTCTCTTTCACCCTCATCAATCCCTGCATCGTTGGCTCTCCTCTTATGCTCCTCTATGATCCTCTTCACAAATACATTGACCTTAGCCACAAGCGCTCTGCATCTTCTCCTCACACCTTGCAAATCTAACCATCCCAAAAGAGGCAAATGATCACCCCAGTTGAAGACCCCAAGTAACTCATATCCTTCCTTAACCATCAACTCAAGCTCCAACCCCTCATCCTTTGCAAAATCATACTTTCTTCCAAAAACACTCAACATGACATTATTCAAAGACCCAAAGTGCAACATTCTCCTAACTTCCACAACCCCGTTTTTCTCCATCATTCTCTTCATATCCCGCACCATTCCTTCACCAATCTCACTCCGCTGCTTCCCGAACGATGAAACTCGCTGCGGATTGAAAAGATACGTGGATGAAATCCTTCTTAGGTTTCTCCAGTAATCCCCAAAGGGAGCAAAACCCATAGCACGATTAAACAGAAGTTCGTATGCTGATTCTTTAATGGGCCGATCAGCAAAGGCCGGGCTCGAAAGAATCTCTTTTGCTGTTTCCGGGTGGCTTGAGACAATAAAGCGTGTGAGGCCGACGGAGAAAGCCATGAGGCGGAGGGCGTCCAAGGAGCGAGCTAGGGCGGCAAGTGACTTATGACCAGCGGAGCTGGCGAGAGCAAAAACAATTCCGGTGGGCCCGGAGATTGTTGGACGCGCGCGGCAGAGGGCCCACGCCGAAAGAGTAAAAAAGCTGAGATGATGATGATAGAAGCGGCGATAGCTGGAGAAAGTGTTGGGGACAGATAAGTGAAGATGATGGATGATGAATCCATGGATGACACGGTCATTTTTAACGAGATGTCAGAGAAACCAAGAGGAGTGAGTCGCAAGAACTTGAGGAGCAGAAGAGTGGGAGAGTAGTATTATATAGGAGGTAGGGGTTAGGTTTGAATACAAATTTGGAGCATTGGCACTGAAGAAAATAACAGTAATCGCTATTGAGGATCTGTCTGGGCGACTACTTCAACTTTTAATAAGAATAGTTGTTATAAACTTGTTCAAATGAAAGTAAGTTTTTTGAATATTGTTTTGAATACTAAAATTAATTTTGAAAGAAGACGGAGAGTAATTTCTTTACAGTTTCCACCTTAATTGATTGATTCTCAAAAATATCGTTCCACTCTAAAAATTTATTAAAAAACTATCCCTAATCTAAAATTTGCTTATATGTCCATTAGCCGCTTTATAATACAATTGCAATTATTTTAGTCCTATTTTGATCACCAATTGAAACATATGCGAGTCTACTAGAAATCAAAACTCTTTTTTTATAAATTTAACCTCATTTTTATAAAATATTTCCTCTTATTTGTTTTAACTTTTTACAATATAATGTGTTATTAAAATAGATAATTGATGAGGTGAAATTTTTTTTTTCAAAAATAGCCTCATTTTATAAAATATAACAATTTAATGCTTGGAAACGAATCATTCTATCGGGAGAATTTGATAGCAATAACCGCAAACAAAGTGATAGAAGTAAATAAAGTAAATAATTTCTAATGTAAGAAATTACATAGGAGAAAGGGCACATGACTTATCCCAATTGATATCTTTCACTAACAGTATCTCTTAATTACAAATGGACACCCCTTTGTAAGCCTCAAGAAAACTTCAAGATAATGAAAGAGAATATAGGTTGTTCCATATATTCTCTCGATGTAGTGATTCAAAATAATCAAACTTTGGGAGCAGTATTGGAAGCTTAGGGAGGTCATTATAATGGCGAGACAATCTTCAGAAGATATAGGCTGAAAGGTTATCGAGGCCATTATGCATAACAACTTAGATTGTAGTATGCATTGTCGTTTATATTTTTTTGCCAACTCATCTTGAAGTTGAATGGAATGTAGTGTTTTAAAAATGGACGTGGACAATTTGATATTAGTGGATGGTAGAAAAATTGTGTGGCATATGGAAGTGATGAACATGTTTAAAATTTTATAAAGAGGTGTAAAATTAAAGATAATATTTGATTGAAGTTCTTATATTGATATGGAAGAATAGCCTAGAGAATGATTCTCATATTTAATTTTTAGATTTGTTTTTTTTCTGCTGGAGAGGGTGGACATTGAGAAAAAAGAGAAAAACTAAAGTTGATAGGTATGGCAGATGAAGTGTAGCAATAGTAAGATTCAAGTTGCCACCTTAGTTGAAGCATTAAATCCTTCATGAGTAGCCATTCACTCCAACCGGTGGAAAGAAATACCAATCTCCATTAAGAGGTTAGACAATGGATTTAAATAGATAAATTAAACATAATGAATCTAATATTTCATTCATTAGATTAGAACTCAAGTTTGGACTTACTTATTAATACTTTTGGTTCTAGCATTATAAGAATAATTGACTTTTCCGACAGCCTAATCCCGTCGGTTTTGTTGAGAAAAACCAGTGGTTTTGATGTTTTAAACAATTTATCTATGTGGTTTATCGACGGTTTTAAGCAGGTAGAAATAACTCTTGTAGATAATTTCACAACCAACTGATATTTTCACATCAAAAATTTACCCATGCATAACCGAATATTTAATGTCATAGTTTTTCTTAGAAAATTCATTTCGTTAGTTTTTGTCAGTTCACAGAGGCGACTGTGACTCAGTCGGTAATAGTGACAGCTTAAAGGTCGAAAAAGTGTCTCACCTGTAAAAGTTTTTACGCAGGCAATCAGTTATGTGTTGCTTATGCATTGGTTTTTATAGCTGACAAATTAACATACAGAAAAGTGTCACGCCTGTCGTTTTGGTTGACAAACTGAAGTCGTAGGTTAGTTGTTGGTTAGGCGTCGCAAATAAGCCCATCGGATAGCAGTCGATTTTACCTACGGATAGGTGAACAGTTGTCGCAAGACCGACGGTAAGCCGTTAGAAAGTATCAACAAAAAAATAAATTATTCCTTTCATATTCACTTTACCACACCTGTTATTACAATATTTAATATATCATTCTAAACATTTAATAAAATAGAATAACAGTAGAACAGTAAATTATACAATCAAATAATGAAATAAATAAAATGCAAATACTCTAAAATATATACATCACTGTCACAGGAAAAATATATGTTTAAATATACATCATATACATAAAGAAAGGAAAAATACCCCCTAATCATCCTTCTATATCTTCTCATCCTCATCCTCATCATCCTCCACTACGTCCTCCTCCAATGTTGTCGCTGCTCTATGATGCTCCCTCATAAGCTGGTAGAAGGAATCTAACTTGGCTTTTTTGCTTAGCCTCCATGTTAACCTCCAGCTTTGACCACATTTGAGTGAAGCGGGCCTCCATCTCGATAGAGAATGCGACAACATGCCTGAATATCTCTTCATTCTTTGCGGTAGAGGTAGGAGCAACATATACACCGGTGGAGGGGTGAGCATCGTAGGAAACCCCAGCAAACCGAGTGTTGATGTCATTTTTGGTGAGGTCTAGGTCTAGCCAAAGTGATTTCCTGTTAACTGTCTCAGCGGATTAGTGATGGCACCCACCTTATAAAAATTCTAGCCACTTCTCTACTCTATTTTTCTATTTTCACATGTGTGATTTTGACCTCTAGCACTTTGAAGGTTGGAACCAACATGAGAAAGTTCAAATTGAGTACCCATAGGAGTTTTAGGCCTTAGGGGCACCCTCTTTGATTTTGGGTTACTAGAGCTTGGTCTAGTGCACATACTTGAAATCACTTATCCTTAACTCACCCCTTTCTTCTTTTGGAAGCTCATATGGGTGGACACAAGCCCTTACCTTTGGGCTAAAATGGTTAGGAACAACATAAAAAAGCTTTGAATAGATTGCATGCTCTCCACCCTAAACCCTAAACCCTAAACCACATATAATCCCCAATTCATCGAAAATCCCCAAAATGTGCCAAAAATCTCCAAATTTATTCCAACATCATCTAAACCAATCTTAACCATCAAATTTTCTCATTTTCACCCAAAATTTCCTAAATTACTCATATTTGCCAAAATTACCAAACTATCCCTCATGCCCCAAAAATCCCTAAAATCTCCAAATTCACCCTAAATGTCCCCAAAATAAATTTGAACTACCATATGTCTCCAATTGTGCCCAAATCCACCAAAATTGGCTAAAATTCTCAAATTGCCCCTAAGGCCCAAAGTCCTCGAATTACCCCCAATTTCTACCAAATTTATTTCAAGCTCCCCAAATTTTAAATCCACATCATAATTCATCATGTCTAAATGTAATTGAAATTAAATTCATGCTCATTTGATTAGCCCATGATCGATTTCAAAGATTAATTTATCATGCATATTTAAAAGCCCATATCCATTTCCATTTTTTCCTCATTTTCATAAAAAATTACAAATTTCCTTTGCATGAAAGTCCCCCATTGCATCATACATGACATATCATGTCTCATATAGCCTTCCATGGACATCATAAAGTCAAATTTGCCTAAAATGGCAATTGGAGGTGACTCTTTCCTCTTTCTACTTCACTTGGAATTTTCCTCCTCATGATACATATATCCCTCTCCCCCATGCCCAATTCAGCCATCAAAGTCTGCCCAAACCTTCCTTGGGGTTAGGACAGGCACCTCAGCCACCTAGGAGCTAGCCTAAACACTTGACCAAGGGGTTAAACCCAACCCAAGCCCATTTAGCATAAACCTCAATTTTCCCTTTGGATCTTCACAATGAGTTTACCTAAAGCTAAATTGAGCTGACCACTCAGTGCCCCTGACTTCCCTAAGCTCAAATGTGACCTGACCCCAGCCAACCCGCCACCTCAACCGCTAGAAAATGCCATGCCTGAGAGGTCCGAAATGCTTTAAACCCAAAATTAGGACTCTCTGAGCTTGCTCACTCCAATTGGCCATCACAACATTTCTTCCCTCTACCTAAGCGGCTCCCTTGCCACCATGACATGCCCAAAAGGTAACCATGGCCTCTTTAAATTGGAGACCCTCCACAACCAACATATGAAGTGCGCCCAAACCTTAACAAAACTCTGTCAAATTTTCATCAGAGTACTTTGCAACTCTGAGAGGCCAATACCCACCACTTTCCAACCCTAATTCCCACTAGTTAGCTTCAATTTCAAGCTAAAATATCATGTATTTTCTCTGTCATCATTGAAACTTCATCAATTCCTCAAATTAATGTGCTATTAAGCTTCACTAAGAAAGAAAGAAGTTCTCCACTAAAAGCCCCATCCCTACAACCCTCTACACTATACATAGAACAAAGTCGCACCACCCTTTGATCATAACCCTAGTTAGACCTCTTCTCAAAGGAAGGAGACACTTCAAGGATATTTGTTGGACTCCACTGAAGCTTCTACAAGCATCCAATTGAGGCTACACCTCTTGGACGAAGGTATGAGTTCAAATACCTAATTTTGCTTTCAGTTTTGTCCTTATGTGAAATAAACTTGAAATCTAGACTGTGCTAGCCTTATAAATATGTGCATCTTGATTAGATGAAGGTGTAGGAACAAACCCTGTATGATTTAGTTGAGAATTTAGGGCAAAATTAAGTTTAGAAAATGAACGATTTATGGTTTAAGTCATTTGGGGACAATGACTATGAGCCGTCCGATCTTGCGTGTATCAGATGGATGACCCGGATCGCGCTGGGTGAAGGAGTGTTTCGTGAACGCGGAGCCACTTGACAGCTGACGCGAATGACGACATCAAATTAGAGCATGCCACATGGAATGCTTGACTGGTATGACATTGCCATGTCTCTGATGTGGATAAGTAGAAAAATAGGAATATTTTTATTTAAATAAATTGAAAAACTTTAGAAAATCATAACTTGGTGTAGAAAAATCATAAAAATAAAGTAAAAATACCCTAATGCTCAATGAACAGAGGAAATTATAGTGGACAAAAAATTAAAATTATTTTTCATATATTTTAATTTTAATTAAATAAATACTCTAGATATTGTTTTAATTTTATTTAATCAAATTATAATTAGCATAACTTGAAATTTAAGGGGTTTATTCTCCATGTGATTAGGAGTGTTCTCTGAATTTTCCAAAGTCACAGAACACCTCTAACCCTAAATGCCCCAATTTTCAAGGTTAAGTCACCCTTTTGGTTAAAATAATTATTTAAATTAAAATATAAATTAGAAAAATGTGAGGTTTGCTTTGATGGTCAGAAGACCTGAGGAAAAATATAAAATGAGTTTAAATAATTAGGTGTATTTTCATAGCTAACTAAGTTATTAAAACCAATAGATAATTAATAAATAAAAATATTATAAAATAAATCAGAATAATTTGATCCACATTAAAGATAATAAACATATTAAGCTTCTGTAAAAATTTGAAACCCGTTTGAAATATGTGTAATATCAAAGTCTATTTTCCAAAGTAAATGGGATTTTGCACCAAAATAAATATAATTAATAAAATATAATTAACAAAATTATGAAAAGTGGTTTCGAGTGATCCTTGTGACCAAGGACACTAATTAAAAATAAAAATAGTGTTAAAATAAATTATTCATTTTTGAGCTAATTTTCAATTTAAAAATAATTAAAAATCGTAAAAATTGAAAAATCAACCAAAATGTCACAAATTGCTCCCTGATCACTTCGTACCATTTAAAATACTTTTCTAATTATCTTAATAAAGTTATATATATGTAAATGCCAACAATGTGTTTTCCTTGATTTTTCATTAAAATGATTATAATAAATAGAAAAAACATAGAATGAAAAATTTATTTCTTTGAGTTTTCGAAACTCAGATAGATTAAAGCAAAATATAAAAAGTGATTTTTAAAATTTAATTATATTTTCTATTTAATTAATCACTAAACTCAAAAAATACTTGTAATAATTAAAAAGTAATTATAAAAATCGTGAAATTTTGTCCAAGTAGTCCCCTGACTTAGGTGAACCTCCAATAGATTTTCTAAGAATAGAAAATTCACTTTGATTAAATAAATGAATTAACATTGAAAATCTTTATTTTTGAGTAAAAATAATTATTTAAAATTAAATAAAAATAAAAAAATCATAATTTCACCTCTAATATTTTAATTGACCCATGAGTGGAGTACCAAGAAAATTTTAAAGTCACTTGAGTTGAATTTAGTGATTTATGAAGTGGAGAGCCTTGAGGGAAAAATGGTAATTATGGGATTTTATTGCCGTAACTAAAATTTAGTTTAAGTCAGAGGGTAAATGGGTAATATGATCATAACAAACCCCTTTTAATGTTTGGAACATAAAGGCTAAGAGATATAAAGCAATTTGTCACTTTTCTACAACAAGGGTAAAATTGTAATTTTCTTATATTATTGTGCTTGGAAGTTAACCTAATTAGATCATTCTAAGGTAGTGGGCTTGAGCTAGGAAAGTGATAATTTACTAATTTGAAGCTCCCTTAATTGGTGATTAATGCAATCTTTAAATGATAATTAAATCCAGTTAATTCAACATCATTGATTATTGCAAATCTACCCTAAAAATTTAACTTAAGGGCTGTGAGTTAGTTGGGCCTGATTTAAATTTGTCTAATGTGTTTTAGAAAAGATAAACTCAATTGACCATGGATATCACGAAAGCACTATTTTTTACATCACTTTTGTTAATGTATAGTCTTTCTTCCTCTGAAGCCTAGGATCTAACCATAGGAGTTTTATGTTGAGTATCCTAGAGGACTAGTGATGAGACAGTAACCCATTTAAAATTCTAAACACTTCTTTACTTTTTTTGGTTTCCACATTTTTGGTTTTAACCTCTAGCACTTAGTAAGATGAAGCCAAGTATGGGGGAGCTCAAGAAGAGTCCCCATAGAATTGTCTGCCATTAAGGTTAGCTCTGAGTAGTGCAGTCTTAGTCAGTCTTTTACACACACACTTAAACCTTTCACTTTCACTCACAACCTAAAACCCTAATCCAAACATGCTTAACTTACTTTTGGAAACTCAAGTGGGTGGTCCCCCAAACCCTTAGCCTTTGGCTAAGATGGCTAGGACAAACACATGGACGGTCTAAAATAAGGATTATTTTGGTCTTATCTCACCAAATGGGTAATTTACGATTGACACACTAGATTTAAATCAATTCCACTAAAACTCCAATTTTGGTCTTTTGCCCCCAAACCTTTCCATGATTACTAAAATGCCCCTAAAACCCTAATTTTCCCAAAATTACCCAAATTCTCAAATTCTCTTCAAAAATCATTGCAAACCACTTCAAACTATTTAAAATGCCAAAAAACACCCCTAAATTCTTAAATTTCCAAAATACTCCTAAATTTGTCAAAATTACCAAAATACCTCTCATGCCCCAAAAATCCTCAAAATTTTCAAATCTACTCTAATTGTCCCCAAAATTAATCCTAACCACCCATTAGGCCCAATTTGACCAAATTGACCAATTTTGACCAAAATCCCAATATTGCCCCTAAAGGCCCAAATTTCCCAGATTCATCCCAATTTCAATGAAATTCACTACAATATCCCCCAATTTCAATCCCAAACTTAATTTCAACATTACAATCCCAATTTACACTAATTTAGAGCACAATTGAACCAACCTTCAAACCCTAATTCCAATTTTCGGCCAAAATCCCCAATTTGACCATGTCTTCAAATTCCATCAAATTAAACCTCATAACCGATCCAATTTCCCCAACTTTGAATCCTAAACTCTTCACAACACCGTTTTAGAAAAAAAAATGAACCTTCAACTGACCTAGAACCAAATCTAATTCTAACTTAAATCTAATTCAAATCCAATCCTCAATTTTGCCCAAAAATCTAAATTCCTACAATTTAAACCCCATAACTTCTCAATTTCCACCCAATAGATACCAAAATGCCTCACGATAGTATTCTACACGAAATTGAACCTTAAATATACCTGGCAACGATTTTACATATGCTTAAAAATACAAGTATTTAATTCGGCTTCTAAAAAATTTAATTCCTCAACAACGACACCAAAAACTTAATAATGGTTATAGATTCGATAAAGATGTATATATAAAATATTCAATAATGATAAAGTCAAACTTTTCAACGTAAGTATACGTATCGCTCAAGTAATATAGGGCTCTAATGGAGTCCTAGATATCGATCCCACAAGGAGTAATAATATTAGAGGCATTAGAGGCTACGAACTAAGATTTTAGAAATCAATACTTAATCACAACAATATAATCCAAATTGCTTATTTGTCACTAATAGGCAATCAAATTAAATATGGAATTTTAATAACTCTTAAATAACTAATTCTACTAATAAAGTTTCTAATGTGAAATTCAATATATAAGAAATCATCCTTCTTCTTGTCAAGAAGTTAAAGTGAATGGAAAAAATGAATTAGTTCAATTTATATTGTGTCAAATAGAAGCATACATATTTATTACCCAGGCATAAAGAACATTGACTAATCCTATGCTTGGTTACTAAATCTGCGGTTAGGCTAGGAGGATACCGACTCTCACTTTGAAGCTCCCACGTTCCTCTCGTCTGAGGGCTACCATCTACACTTCAGCACCCAAATGATAGGACTGAATTGAGGATTTTAGTCTGTCACCCTAAAATTTCCAATTCTACGCCCAATAATTTTATTTACCTATTTATTTGTACCCAACATCCCAAGGCTTTAACCTCCCTGAATCTTGGATGTAATCTTCACTTTAGTTGTAAAACTCAATATATTTTAATAAATCAATTGGTCAGATTGAAAGTAAATTAAGATCTAAGTGAAAAGATCATCACAACTTCTTTAACATTTTCAAGGCTCAACCAATTCAAATTGCCATTTCATAAATCTCAAGACAAGAAGAAAGATAGAAAAAAACTACTTAGAACTCATGGGGAAGACACAACAAAACTCAAAATTTATATATAAAAGCAAAGTTTTACAAACTACAACAAGTAAATAACACTTATCTCTAATTCCTCCCAAGCAAACTCCTCGAAGTTCCTCTGAATCTCTTCCTTTCTTTACAGCACACAAAATTCTTCATTGAAACAATAAGGAGAAAGAAATCTCCCCCTTTCCTTCCACTCTGACA
>NW_018165672.1:24800-25639 GCF_001263595.1 Phalaenopsis equestris | reverse complement strand
GGATGGACAAGACCCCCCCCCCCCCGCCGTTGGGCTTTCCGTCGGTGCCCTAGTTCAATTCTTCATATTTTGGTCATTTTCGCTCCAAATTTGCTCCTTTTTGCATCTTTTTGCTCCAATGACCATAATTCATCATACCTGCAATAAAACATCAAAAATACCCTTCTTTAAAGTGTAATATCATAAAAAAAAGTGTAAAATAGGTATGAAAATCTTAACTTATTTTCTTTTGGTCAATACCTAAATCCAAACTTTAGCCAAGCTCAAAACCAAGTCCAAGTCTATGCCATGGTCTTAAGCCAAAACCTTAAATTCACTTCAGGCCATTTTGTATAGCCACAATTTTGGCCATAAGAGCCAACTTATATCTACCTAGCCCACCCTAGTGGTGCCATGGACCAAGGATCACTTGGATTAGGGGATTTCTTCCTAAAATTGGCTAAACCAAAGGGATCCTTCCCAAGCCCCCAAGCCATCACAATTAAACTTCTTTGACTCCCCTGACCTAGCTAACCACCAGCTCAGCCCTGACCGACCCACCTAGTGGCAGGAAAACACCCTAACCAAGAGGGCCTTCCCCATGCTTTGAACCCAATCTCACCTTTCCATTGTGGCTAGCCTTCATTAGTCAATTGTGTTATTTATCCATCCACATAAGGAGCCTTTGCCACCCCTTGGATTGCCCTGCTAGCCACCATGGCCAAGGATATTTAAACACCAACATTCATGACCAAGAAGAAAAAAAAACCTAATTCCTTGTGGAAACTCTGTCAAAATCCTTCTAGAGCTTCTCCAACCCTTCTGGAGTTCAATCCCACTGTCCTTGGCCACCCATTCCC
>NW_018165672.1:20143-24700 GCF_001263595.1 Phalaenopsis equestris | reverse complement strand
TATGAATGTGACTACCCCAAATGTTCATGAGTTGTTTGCTGGATTTGATTTGAGCTGTAGCTAGGACTTCCTTTTTTGTAAGAAAGCAAAAGTTTCCACTGCCCCAACTCGTCAAGTCCGTTGTTCTTGTATCCTCTAGATTTGCTGCTTATGTGTGAGGAGAGTTGTTGTTACACTTTCCACCACCAAATTTACTACACCGTACCCACAACATCGTCTACCAAGGGAAAAGTGATCTGATTGAAGAACATTCAGTTGATGCATTTACTATACTACCATCTGTTTTTGAGATTAGTTCTAGTTTGGGAGTTACGCCATTAACCAGGTCTAAAAAGAGGAATTATAATCGTAAGATTCAGAGGGACACAAGAGCCAAAGCTACAAAGTTGGCTCCCATCAATGAGATTTTTTAGCACGAGGAACTTGGAGTTCTTGAGACCTCTCCTCTTCTCTAGGTTTCGCCCTTTGACAGACACTTTTAGAGATGAGAGCCTCCGCCGGATTGCTGCCGCTATACAACTGCCTCATGGAAATAGTGAGAAGAGGGAGAAGCCGTACTGTGTTTCAGAGACTAGCCACCAAAGAGGGATGTTCTGCATCGAGCTACTTAAGCGAGTGGGTTGTACAATATCACCCCAGATGAAAAATGAGATTTTAAAGAAATTCAGATCTGTTTGTCAACTATAGAGATCAACAAAAGTACCCCTAGTTTGTATTCCAGTCATATTCTAACTTTTAAGCAGTGTCAACAACATTGCCACTCTCATAGTTGATACAACCATCATTCCGAGACGTGTAGGACGTAGATTGGTTAAATCACGTTTGGGTTTGAGAGTACCGTCTACCAAATTGAATGAGGATTTCTTGAAGAAAAATCATGGGAACATACCTCTTACCGCTGCAACTGGTCTGCATCGTAGGGAGCATACCCCATCACCGAGACACTCCGTCTCAAGGCATCAACATCAAAGATGAAGGTGTGGGTACCTAAGGTTGCTACACCAGTGCATTCTGAGAAGCTCGTAGGGCAAATCCTTGAAATGGATCGTGAGTCCACTATTCCATCTGTTATATTTATTGCTACGTCAGATTCCATTACACAATGAGATGATGTCTGCAAAAGACCTACAGATCTTAACCTAGTAAAAGAGAAGGCAATAGATGATAAGTTAAAGAAGCTCAGAGCTAAGATTTTCTAGTTGGCAAAAGAGCAAGGAATGGATGTCGATGAAAAGAATTACAACCTAGAAAATTACGTTGATGAGGAATTAATAGAAATCAATGTCATTGAGACTAGAGCCACTACATCTGTGCACAATGCTCCACTTTCTGTTGAGGAGAATGACGCAAATGACTTGCAAAAGGCCGTTCAGCTAAGAGACAAGCAAATTAGCCAGATGTAGAAGAGAACGGTGGAGATGACCGCCACTGCGGCAATTACAACCTAGAAAATTACGTTGATGAGGAATTAATAGAAATCAATGTCATTGAGACTAGAGCCACTACATCTGTGCACAATGCTCCACTTTCTGTTGAGGAGAATGACGCAAATGACTTGCAAAAGGCCGTTCAGCTAAGAGACAAGCAAATTAGCCAGATGTAGAAGAGAATGAAGGAGATGACCGCCACTGTGGCCTCCATGTTTATGATGCACAGACAATCGTAATCACAGTAGATGGTGTATCCAGGGTCAACCAGCCTGAGATTGTACATATTACAGATGAAAGGAAAGATTTCGCTCCCACCAATAGGGATGAACCACAAAAGAAAGATTTTATTAAGAGTTTAATACCAGAAAGGGATATTAAGTAGTTAGTGTAGCGGCAGGTAAGAGAGGCCTTAGCCCAATCTAAAGGAGGAGCATCAATTTCGAAGGGTAGACCTTACCTAAAAGAATTTGATGTTGTATCGTACCCCAAAGGTTTCGTGTCACCAAACTTAAGGACATTTGATGTGATAGGAAATCCCCAACATCTTATAGCACATTTTTTAGTGAGTCATTGCAATGCTAAGGGTAATGAAGCACTACTGTTCTATCAGTTTGTTAGCAATTTATCAGGAATTGCATTTGATATGTACATAGAGTTACCAAATGGATCAGTGAAGATGTTTGTCGAGTTGGAGCATCTGTTCTTGCAAAAATTCTCTAGAGTGCAGCATCATGTCACCATAAGATATCTCATAGTGGAGAGACATAAATCCAATGAGACCTTAGTTAATTATATTTTGAGATGGAGGAACTTGAACATGAAGTGTGAGCCTCAGCTACAGAAACAACATGTGATAGAGATTGTACTCAACAACATCCATGGTCCAATAGCCTTCATGCTAATGGGACTTACTATTACATCGTTTAAGAAGTTACTCAGCAAGACTAACAACTTGCAAGAGAAAGTTAAACACATGGAATCCTTGGAAAAGGTTGAGAAGTCTAGAACAGCTAAAGCATTCTAGAAGAAGTCTTCAATGGTGGAAATGGTTGATATAGGAAAGTAGCCAATGAGAATTCTTGCCAAGTAGTTTTGTGAGGGTTTCCAACAGACATCACAACATAGTCAATCCCAACAACAACGTAGTTAGCAATACACTTAGTCCGACCATCAGACATTTGAGCGAAGATCGTATAGAGTAGATGGTAGACCAGGTTTCTCAATTGTAGATCGGTTGAACAGAGTCTACTCCTTAAAAGATGAAGTTATGCCAAAGTTGTTAAAAAGTTTGATGAAGAAGCTTGAGTTTAGATTGCCCGAGTTGAGGAAGCTAGATGAAGTGGAGAAGAAGGATCATCCTAACTACTGTCCTTACCAAAAATTACTTTGACACTCCATTGAGAGTTGTTTCAGTTCTAATGATTGGTTCGAGCGAAATCTTAAAGAGGAAAATATAATGATTTTGAAAGAATATTTTAAAGAATCTAAAAGAGGTTGTGTAAATATTATTTTGGCTGAACCCACCACTCTGATAGATCCATATACAGATGAAAGTGGATGGAGCAATGTTTGGAGCGAATCCACCACGATGATAGTGGATCAGATTCAGACCACTTCAGTGCAAGCTGCCGCTTAGAGTCTATAGCCTGTCAGGCCAAAGATGGAGATTACGCCGGAGAAGCCACCACAACTGGAGACTAATAAGGATGAGATCATGCATGAGACGAAATTGATAGCGCGAAGAGTAGGATTGGGACTAGCCCCATTAGATTGGTTGTTTTGAATTTGGGGGAGAATTTCCTTGAATCGTTGACTGTGTATGACTATCACTTTGTCCCTCTGAGGATTTTTGAATATAAGAATTGGGATTTCGGCTTCATTTTATCTGTCTCTAATGATGATGTAACTGACCACGACCAATCTAACCTCATTTTGATTCCAAGAATGATCCTCAAGTCATACTTTGGTTCAATGGATATGCTAACGGAAATAAAGGAGATGTCGACAACACCGGTTACAATAGTTCAGTGAGTGAGTAGCAAGTCCTCAAATGCTAAGCAATACCGATTGCATTCAACTTGGACTTTTCTGATTCAAAGTCAAAACCAAATTAGTCGACTATGACATCAAAAGAAGAAGAGATCATAGAGTGAACCTGAGGAGTGAGAAGGTATTACCCCCGAGAACGAATACAATGAAAAAAGGAAAGCAAGTAGTTACTCAAGAAGAGCCACCTCCGCCAATGGAAGAAACACATGCTTAAGTGGAAATTGGAGGTTCATATAAAGTGGATTGTAACGTACTGATACACCTAAAATATTTAGTATTTTTAGACACATTTTTATATATATTTTTAAGATATTGCGCTTTAATGGAAGGTATTTTTGTATTTTTCTAGCAGATACAGGTAAAAAGGGTGAAACATGCTTAAAGGAGTGAAAAATGATCAAATTTGGAGCAAAAAAGTGAAAAATGTGCAAAAGAGTTTTGGTGCCTAAGCGCCAGTTCAACAGAGAAGGTCGCGCCTAAGCGCTGAGACCCCGTGCATACGCGCCAATGGCAGCGCCTAACCTAGTAAAATTGGGTTTCACAAATTCCGAAGAGGTTTTTGAGGCACCCATTGGCTTAATAGGTGGTTGTAACCACCATGGATGAAAATTATCATGAAATAATGTGTCTCTTGGGCAAATACATCGAATCAAGGCACATTTTGAAGAGATCCCAATGCACCACTTGGAAAACTATAAAAGAATGAAGAGAGGACTTAGAAAAGAGTCCTGAAAATATTGTTAAGTTTTGAAAGTTCTTTTCCAGGGAGTTAATTCAGAGAGATTTTCATGAACCACTTTTTATTTACTTTATCCTTTTTGTTATTTTATTTTGAGTGATCGTAAAAGAGAAGATATTCAAAGGAACTTCAAGAGTTTGGTGGAGGACTTAAGATAAGTTTTTATCTTTTTATTTTAGACTACTTTTGGTCTTAATTGAGACTTATTGTTGGTTTGACAATGATTTATTCTTTTAAACAAAAGCATGGTTTTGTTTCCTCCAAGGATTTTGAGTAGTTTTCCTTATCTTTCTTCTTAAAATAACAAGTAATTAAGTTTTGGATGGAAGTTGTGGAGAG
>NW_018165672.1:0-19424 GCF_001263595.1 Phalaenopsis equestris | reverse complement strand
GTATCCCAATATATATAAATTAAAAGTTAAATTCTTATTTTTCTTCAGGATCAAGTTTTTGGTTTTGTTGCAAAGTAAGAAAATATAAGTGAAATATAATTTGAATTATTGTTGTACTATGCATATTAGCAGTATCCAGGGATCACGTACTAACTCATCTTAGGAGATTGCCGACTAAACTAAGCATCTACGAAGATGAGGGAATCTCGGATCAAGGCTTTATTTGATCCAAAAAATTACTTAGCTTAATTGGACAGCAGATCCTTAGATGAAGTTGGTTCGTTAAAGAAACAACCTGAGGTAACCTTCACCGATGAGGACTTGCTACTAGGTACTAATGACCACAATCAAGTGCTCTATATTCTCATTAACATGAGCAGATTTGTACTTTCTAGACTTTTGATAGATCTAGGGAAATCTCTCAACTTAATGAGTCTACAAATGTTAGAATACTTGGATATTGACACTCAGGAGCTTACCACAAATAAGATAATGTTAAGAAAATTCAACCAGAAAGGAGAAATAGCATTTGGGTCGATTACACTACTTATAAAGGTTGGTGAGCTAGTAACAACCTTTAATTTCCATAACATCGACGCAGAAACCTCTTTCAACACTTTTCTTGGTTTACCATGGATTTACAAGCATAATATGTTCTCGTCGTTGCTACCCCAATGCACTAAATATTACAAGGAATAACAAGAACACTGCATCAAGGGAGATTTGATATCGTTCTCAATCCTTGAAGTAGGCATCCATGAAGACACCACCTATTATGCTCATCCAAAGAAGACCCTCTTTTCTTGAGATGTTGCACCAAATAAGGTTGAGGATTCAAAGGGATCACAAGAGCAAGACTATTCAACTCCGCTTCAATGATCTTATACCACCCATTCACAACAAGTTGGTTGGGGTTCTTTTATCCCACATATCCGACATCAAGGTCGAGGATGCGGGCAAGGTAGAACTAATGCGATTGTTGAACGGATGAGTCCATCCATCATCATTAATGTGGAATGAAGCTCTAAAGAAGATAGGTCCAATGAAGAAAAACTCACAATAAATTAGAAGAAGACACAATTCGAGATCTTCTTGAGAAGACACAATTTGAGATCTCCTTGGAGGATGTGGAGAAAAGTGAATATGAGTCGATGTATGATCGGATCAACCACCACGTGTAAGCCATGACCTTAACTACAATTTACTCTCATGAAGTCGAGAATCTAGACTTCAAGAAAGTATGGGGTGTTGGTTTGAAATTGACCAAGTTTTACCGTGCTTATCTTGCTCTGATTATGGAAACTCATGTAAACTTGGATGAAAATGATGCTAATGAATGAATGGAATTGCCATTTAATTACTTTTCTCCTTGTGTACAAAAATTTATTCAATAGGGTTATGTGCTAAAAAATGTTGAAAGATAAACAACTGCTTTTTGAGAAGTTATGAAATGTTAAATGTCAATATCTCAACTCGAAAGAGGGTCTCAGATTCAGTACGATAGGACTAGTCGATGATTCAGATTTTTGTATGTTTGTTACTAGTGGATTGGAAGAGGATTGTCTCGATGTGGAAGATGATTTTGAAGTCTCTCCAATAGATGATGCTTCGCCAAAGTTCAAGGAGGAAATTAAGTTAGCAATAGATGAATTGGCGGAAGTTAACCACAGAACTGAGGAGCAACCCCTACCTACCTTCATAAGTTCTCTGCTCAGCAAGGAAGAGTCTATCAATTTGGTTGGGTTACTATCATAATTCAAGGATTGCTTCAATTGGAGCTATGACAAAATGTCAGGATTATCCACAAAGGTTGCAGTTCACAAGTTTGGAGTGGACAAGAATATGACTCCAGTAAAACAAGCTCACAAGAAGAATGAGCTAGAAATAGAACAACAAGTCATTGCCGAGGTGAAGGAATTAATATATGCTAACTTTGTTTGAGAAGAATAGTGTCCCACTTGGCTAGCAAATGTTGTGCCAGTTAAAAAAAAATGGACAAATTTAAGTGTGTGTCAACTTCAAGGACTTAAACAAAGCATGTCTGAAGGACGAGTTCCTGTTGCCAATACCAGAGTTAATTGTGGACATTGCATCAACACAGAAGATTTTCTCATTTATGGATGGATCGTTAGAATATAATCAGATTAAGATGGCTCCAAAAGATGTAGCACTTACAACCTTCAAAACGCTGATTTGGATCTTCCGCTACACAGTAATGACATTTTTTTTAATAATATCAGAGCAACATACCAACAAGCTATGATGAAAATTTTTTATGACCTCATGCATAATGAGGTGGAGTGTTATATGGATGATTTAACCATCAAAAGAAAGCAGTGAATAGATCACCTATATGATTTAAGGATCGTATTCAAACAATTACAATAATATAATATTAGGATGAATCCCATAAAGTGTCTTCGACATTACCTCTGAGAAATTTGTAAGATTCATTGTTTGTCATCGAGGAATCAAAATTAACCTTGAGAAGATTAAAGCTATCTTATAAATGCCACTTTCAATAGCCTTGAAGCAACTAAGATCCTTTCAAGGTAAATTGACATACCTAAGATGCTTTCTTTCTAGTATGTTAGGAAGGTGTGAGCCCTTTTACAAATTTACTCCAAATGAATGCCACATTATCTTGGGGAGAGCTATGTGAACAAGCTTTCGAGGAAATTAAGAGATACCTAACAACACCTCCTGTCTTGGTCGCCCCTATCCCGGGAAAATCTTCGATGCGTTATACCGCAGCCTTAAACGACTTTCTTGGAGCCCTGTTAATTTAGGTCAATGATGAGGGTAAGAAAAACACACTCTACTACTTGAGTCGAAATCTAATACCTGTGAAGGTAAAGTATCCTCCTATTGAGAAGCATTGTCTGGCTTTGATTTTTGCCATCCACAAGCTTAGATATATTATGCTTTTTCATATGGTCACCCTTATTTCAAAAGTTAGTCCATTGCAATATTTGATGACCCGTTCTACACTTTCCGGATGCATAGTGAGGTAGTCGATGATCTTCGTAATATTGAATCAGGGGATGTTGAGATTTTCTTACCACTTGACAGAGTCGTGTACCAACAATGAGTTAGAATATGAAGCTTTAATCACCAGACTAGAGATAAAAATATTAATGGACATAAAAGACATTTCCATCTACAGTGACTCAAAACTCGTCATTCAGTAAGTTGTCAGATAGAACAAGATTCTAAAGCCATGATTAGCAGAACATCACCTATACTCACTGAAATTTTTGGAGCAGATTCACAATGTGGCATTATAAAGGATTCCTCGAAGAGACAAAGCTCTTGTCAACGCTTTAGCTAAGCTCACTAAGGAATTGGCATGTCTATGTTAAGATTTCATTGATATTATGGTACAGGGATGTCAAATTCTGTCACAGAATGACCTCAATAGTTTTTACAAGCTTGGAAAGAAAGAGATAGAAGATACAGTGACTGATAATTTCGAAGATTGGCGCAAGCCATTGATAAAATATTTGCAAATGATTAAGCTACCAGATGATAAGTCGGCAACACATCAGATAATGAAAATAGCTATATCATATGCCTTGATAGATAATGTCTTCTTTAGAAGATCCTTTGATTAGATGTGGTTGAGATGTTTAAGAAGACCAGAAGCATAGAATATCATCAATCTATTACACACCAAATTTTCTGGTTCTCGCCAGTTAGGGCTAAAGATGAAGATCAAGTGACTTGAATAACATTGGCCGACAATGATGACAGATTGCATGGAAACAATAAAGAAGTGTCATCAGTGCCAGGTGCATAGAGTGGTCTCGCACCAACCTCCAAATGTGCTACATCGAACGATCATGTCGTGGAAATTCAAGTGTTATAGTGTAGATATAGTAGGAACTGGAGACCCTACGTCCTCAAATGGACATAAATTTATTATCACAGCTACAAATTATTTCTCTAAGTGGGCAGAAGTGGTGGCATTGCGAAGTTACAACACAACATGTTCTTTTGTTTTTAGAAATCAGATTGCCTACCATTTTAGTGTGCTGCGCAAAATTATTTCAGACAAAGGGTTAGCCTTCAAGAGCACCAACATTAAAAAATTTATCAAACGAAATGCGATAGACTGGAGATATTCTATAATCTATTATGTTAGGGTAAATGACCTAGCTGAGCCATTCAACAAGATGCTCCTACAAATTATAAAGAAAACATTGGATGACAACAAAAGAGGTTGGCACGAGAATTGTTAGAGGCTTTGTGGGCCTACAGAGAAATGTTTAGAACTCTTACAAAGTCTACACCATATACACTTGTGTATGAATCTGAGGCATTAATTTCGTTGGAGGTTCAACAGCCTTCTGTCAAGGTCACTGTCACCTACCAGATTACAACAAAATACAATGCCAAGCTCAGACTTGCAGAATTAGAGAATCTCGAAAGGAAGTGGTTAATGGCACAATATAGTTTGGAACTCTATCAGGCAAAAATGTTCCAAGCCCACAACAAGTTGGTCCGCCCGAGGGCATTCAAAGTTTGTGACCTCATTCTTGTCCTCAATAGGCCCATTCTTGCATGCCGCAAAATAAGTGGAAATTTTGAACCAACTTGAGAGGGAACGTTCGTGGTAGAGAAGGTCTGTTCAAGAGGATCTTACCAACTACTGGATTCCCAAAGCGAGAGGCCCATATTGTTTATCAATGAACAATATTTGAAGAAATATTACGCAACTTGACGTTCTCCAAAATGAATTCCGAAAAGCAATGCTTATTCAGAGAATAGCTATGTGGCTAGTGTCTGTGACTGGGACCAAAGAAAATTTGTAATAAAATTTGGTGAAATAAGATAAATTTTAATGAAATTTAAAATTTGCACATCAAAGTTGACTATTTAAATTTTGAATTTTGTAAAGTTAAAATAAATAAAATGCTTGCATATGTGTAAGTTAAAATCCACTTAATAATAATTTGCTATTGTTCTTGTTTGTTTTGAATTTTAGCTTATTGATGTTTTTCTGTCTTCTGCAATGAAATGTCCCAACAAAAGCTGATCTACTCTTTTAAAGATGGCTCGAATGTTGCACTAGATGAGGAGAAAGTGACACAAGATGCCATTATAAATTTTGACCTGCATTATGGACAAGTCAACATGGACTACAAGGGTCCCTTGATGAGCACAGTTAGCCACAGTCATTACTATGAATCAACGTCCAAGAAGACTCATTGCTAAAAAGGAAGAAGGTAGAAAAATTTCTAGATGCGTAAGACTCGATGGAAAGGTTTGATCACCTACAGTCCATGATTAGAACACTCGTAGAGGACTAATCGTGCTACTGGAGAGAAATTCTCAGATGCACCATTGAGACAGACACAACGTAGGAATGAAAATTACCGCAAACAGTAGGCTTTAGATCGATTGGAAAGAAGACGTGCCAAAGAGTCAGCCACAAAGCTCACTCTGATTCATGAGGAAGAAGTTCACAACCAGAATTTGAGAGAGACTTTGCTAGTCCCCAAGTTACAGAGGATGAGCCAGAGATCACCATAGAGTCTACACCTTCAGAGATCCACGAGGAGCTTCAAGCAGGATGCCTCAACATGTATTACAAAGTTACCAAGATAAACACCATCACCAGGAGCATTCATGAAGTGCTAAGAATGTAATGTTCTCCACATGAAGCGTTACTAGAATTTTGAAGAATATACAACCTGCTTCATGATGTTCAGAATTGCAGATCATCCAGATGTTAGCAATACTTACCACATACCACTCTTTGTAGAGCCACAACAGTCATGGATTACTTGAGGAGATGAGTCAGGGGAGCAGCCTCGACATTTGCGGAGATTTCTCAGGTTCAAGCTGGAAAAGATACGCCAGGTCTAGAAACAAGAATTTGAGTAATACAAGGAAATTCAAAGAAAGTTTGTGAATATCTTGAAAGGCCTCGAGTTACACGCAAGAGTATTTTCAAAAAGTGATGAGAAAAAGATTCCTTATTGCATCTTCAATTTAAGGGGCAGAGGTCGATCTGGATTATGGAAGAAAAGGACATATTCAAACCCATAGAAAAAGATGCAAGAAAAAGGCAGAAGCGCCATCCAATGTGGTTATTGTTACAGCTTCGCCAAGGGCAAGCAAGGGAACCCCCCCACCCCCAAGGATTTTGAGAAATGATGAGGTGGATCCCATGTCATCCATGATAAAGAGAATGATGAAGAGAATGGAGGAATGAAATATATTACCAGTGGATTGTATTCCGAGTAGTTGCATCATCAACATTAATGAAGAATGATACTGCATTCCTTCCTACACTGACCACCATGATTTTGTCAGACAATTTTGTACATTTTCATTCATGAGCAAGAGGAATATTCTGCTTGGGAAACTGATACAGATAGTTTGTCTAAGGGAATTACAAGGAACGGTTGAGATTTCAGTACCAATTTGTTCAGTGCTGGTGTTGAAAAGGAATGGAGCAGATTTGTCAAAGCACTACATCCCTAGTCCCACACAGCAGTCACCTTATGAAGGATGGATAATAGCAAGGTTTCATATGGATATCAACTCAACCCAAATTTGGAGGGACTGCACCTACTCGAGCTGTGAGATATTTGTACCATTATGTACACTTAATAGGATTTTTGTTCTGGAGCATGGCTTTGGAGGTTAGCTTTATCACAAGATGACCCTATCAGGATAGAAAAATGATTACTACTTTTTACACTATGCTAGAGCAAAGAAGCCATGATATACGAGATTACAGTTTCTGCACAGATGCACTTCTATTATTTTGGATGCCATGAACAAATGATCAATTGTATTGCATTTCAAAAAAGAATTTACAATAATTAATTCTTTTGCTTCAATAAGTTTTGTTGAATTGCCTTGTTTTTGAGATTGATAAAAAAACACATGACCATACGAACAAAGAACTCTATAAAGAAAGTTTGATAATAAATGAAATTAAAACTCAAAGTTAAAAGGAAAATGGAAGAGCATCAGATTTAGAAAATATTCTAATAAATAAGAGAAAATAATAAAATGATAGACAAATATAATCGAAACTCCACACTCTTTGCAGCATGAATTCCACATTCTTTGCACAATTTTCCACAACTCTCACTCTAAAAAGCATACTCTATACAAAATTCCACAAATTTTCCAAACTTTTTCCAAAAATTCTCCACACTCACAATTCTCTCAAGGTTAGTACCTAAATTCTTGTTCCCATCTCTTAAGATAGGCATAAGATCACCTTAAATGGAGTAAGGCAACCTGTTCTTATTTATTAAAATAGGTGAATGACCTAGTTAAACGGAGAAAGGCATCCTAGTCCTCATCTCAACATTTCAAGATCGGTGTAAGGCCAACTTAAATGGAGCAAGGCATCTGATTCTCTTCTCAGCACTTTGAGGTAGGTGTGTAACCCCTTTTAATGGAGCAAGACATCCTATTCTCATCTCTCCGCACTCTTTTTGCCTCTTGGTTTGGATGTGAGTCCTTGCACTTTCCTTCATAATGTAGCACTTCTCTTCCTCAATTGGCTTTTTGAGTTGGATGTGAGTCCCTTTGTTTTCCATCTCAATCTGGTCACTTCACTGATTCTTGATTCCGAAATTTCTTCAAAGTTGAGATCAAATTTAAAATTTCAACTAAAAATTCAAATCAAATAGCAAAAAAAATCAAATATTTACCGCGATCGTCAGTTTCCCTGATGGTTGTCTCCATAAAATAATAGACAACCCTTCATAAGGTTTAATGAACACGAAATCACTACATAGTTCTAGGTTCACTTTTCAAGTTGACGATTTGAAGGTACACCTGCTAATTCCTAGTAAGAGTTTTTGAGCTTTCGAATTCAATCAAGGACTCACCTGGTACTACCCAACAAAAAACTTCTTCAGTCATCTCTGTTCAACTTTGATCATGTTGGCTTAGGCGGCTGTGTTGGTTTAGTTGATCTCTTAGGTCAACGCCAATATGTGCAGTGCGCTCATGTGGCACACTACACATATCAGGGATCCATTTGTTGACCTTAGTTTTGTTGCGGTCTAGTCTTTCTTTCTTAGAGGCCTATGATCTAGTTATATTACTTTCCTGTTGACTATCCTAGAGGACTAATGATGGGAACCTATCCAATTAGAAATTCTAAACGCTTCTCTAATTTTTTTGGAGTTCCACATGTTTTTTTCTAAACTCTAGCACTTATTAGGATGAGGGCAAGAATGGGGGAGCTAACGAACAGTCCCCATAGGATTGTTGGGCAATAAGGCTAGTCCTGAGCAGAGTGGTCGTAGTTAGCCTTTCACACACACACTTGAACCTCTCACTTTCACTCACAACCTAAAACTCTAAACTAAACATGCTTAGCATGATTCCTTTCTCTTTTGGAAAATCACGTGGGTGGTCGCCCAAACCTACAACCTTTGGTTAGAATGGCTAGAACCAACACATGGAGGCTCTAAAATAGGGATTACTTTGGTCTCATGGTACCAAATGAGTAATTTTATGATTGCCATCCTTAATTGATATCAATTCCACCAAAACTCCAATTTTGGCATTTTGTCGCCAAACCTTTCCATGATTACCAAAATCCCCCTAAAACCCTAATTTTCCCAAAATTGCCCCAATTTTCAAATTCTCTTAAAAAAACATATTAAACCACATCAAACCTTCCAAATTGTCCAAAAACACCCCAAAATTCTTAAAATTCCTAAAATACCCCTAAATATGTCAAAATTACCAAAATACCCATCATGCCCCAAAAATCCCAAAAATTTCCAAATCAACTCTAAATGTCCCCAAAATCTATCCTAACCACCCATTGGGCCCAATTTCACCAAATTGACCAATCTTGACCAAAATCCAAATTTTTCCTCTATTAGCCCAAATTTCCTAAATTCCACCAAATTCACTCCAATCTCCCCCAGTTATATTTCCAAACTTAATTTTAACATTCTAATCTCAATTTACACCAATTTGGAGCCCAATTGAGCCACTCTCTAAACCTTAATTCCAATTTTGGTCCAAAATCCCCAATTTGACCATGCCTTCATATTCTTTATAATTAGACCTCATAACCCATCCAATTTCCCCAATTTTGAATCCTAAACTCTTCATAACATCCTCCTAAAGAAAATTGAACCTTCAATTGACCTAGATCCAAACCCAAACATAACCCAAATCTAATTCAAATTAAAATCCCCAATTTTTGCCCAAAAATGCAAATTCCTCCAATTAAACTCCATAAAATCTCAATTTCCTCCCAACTAATACTCAAATGCCTCATGAAAATATTCTGCACCAAATTGAATCTTTGATTGGCCTAAATCCAAACTCTAGAAAAGTCAAAACCCAAGTCCAAGTCTAAGCTATGGTCTTGAGCCCAAACCTTAAATTCACTTTAAGCCATTTGGTCTAGCCCAACCTTGGTCACCACAACCACAATTTGGACCCTAAGAGCTAGGCTAAATCCACCTAGCCCATAGTAGTGGTACCATAGACCAAGGGTCCCTTAAATTAGGGGGTTTTTTCCTAAAATTGGGTAAACCATGGGGATCCTTCGCACCAGCCTTCCCAAGCCCCAAAACTATCATAATTAAAATTGTTTGGCTCCCCTAAACCATCCAACCACTAGCTTAGCCCTGACCAGCTGGCCTAGTGGCTAGAAAAAACCATAACTGAGAGGGCCTTCCCCATTCTTTCAATCCAATTGGGCTTATCCAATTTAGTTAGCATTCATTGGTTAATTCTATCGTCTATCCCTCAACATAAGAAGCCTTTGCCACTCCATATATTTCCCAGCTGGCTACCATGGTTGTGGCTATTTAATCATCACCCCTCATGACCATGAAGAAAAATCAACCAATTACTTGGGGAGACACTATCAAAATCCTTCTAGAGCTTGTCTAAACCTTCCTGAGTTCAATCTCACTGTCCTCGAGCACCCTTTCCTACTATCTGAGCCCAATTTCTCCTTTGAAATCAAGGGAAATATTTTTCACATCATAAACCTACACTAAACTCCAAATTGACATGCTTCGGAGCTTCACCAAAGCATAAGAAGAAGTTCCCAACTGAAAGCTCTATCATTTGAACCCTCTACGGCTCCAGAATCTAGAACAGCGTTGACTTCAGTAAGCTGGTGCCTGAGGCGCAAGAGACGAAATAAGACAGAATAAGGCAGTTAATGACTATTTTTAAGCAATCTTTGAAGGCTCCAATCAATTCAAACACCCCATAGAGTGATTCAATGCATCTAGACACTTTGGAAATGCTTTTAAATGAAGGGACTTGTCTCTTGGTGTGACGAGGTTAGCCTTTTGGGAAAAAAGGAGGGAATTTTGAATTCTCTGGAAATGAAGGGAGGGTCTAAAGAAGAAGAGAGAGGGGGGGGCGAGAGGTTTGAAGAGAGGTTGGTGTGAGAGAGAAGTCTTAGGAGAAGAGGGGATTTTCTTTTAGAGTTGTAAGAGGAGAGGGAAGGTGAGAGATTTCTTCTCATTACATTTAAAAGAGAGAATTGAGTGTGATTATAAAGAGAGAAAGTGCTTAAAAGAAACTTCAAAGGATTTGCTTGAGAAGGTGTGTTAGATAAGTTGTATTTTTTCCTTTCTTTGTTTTAAAAACATGTTTTTATATATAAAATCGATGTTTTGTCGTATCATTCTTAGGAATTCTTAGTAGTCTTCTTTATCTTTCTCCATACAATGAGATATGGTTTTGCAAAGAATTAATTTTATTATATAAGGTTTTAAATGTCAATAAGTTGCGATGATTCAAACTTTGATCTTCATTTACTTTTTGATCTGGCCAATTGAAATATTAAAATTTGTTGAGAAACATAAGATCCAAAAGGGCTATGCTTTCTACAACAAGGTAAGAGTCACATTCAAATTCATGGGTGAGAATGTAGTCCATGGGATTGCATGCAAATAAAAGGAAAATATACTTTGATGGGTGCAGAATTAGAGATTTTATGGTGACAAATTAAAATCCCCAATTTGGTACAGTTGCTTGGAAACTAAATCAGGATTGTTAGCTCTTAGGGGAGGGAGAAGGGAGAGCTCTGGAGTGGCAGCCAGTATCCTCTCAACCTAAACACGGATTTAGGGACCAAACTTTGGATTAGTCAATGTTCTCTATGCACTCTAAGAGGGTAAAGAATAGGATTGCTCCTATTTGGCACAATACAATTTTATATGTATTTTAAATGGTTTTAATTACTTCACAATCAATAAACTCATTGTAAAGGGGAAGGATCCGAGTTAGTAGCTGGCATGGAAAGCACATCCAATCACAGCGTGACACGTGGTCTCTGGACATCGCAGAGGTTGAGGTGGCAGCCGACGTGGATAAGTAGAAAAATAGGATAGTTTCTATTTAAATTAATTTAGAAACTTTAAGAATTCATATCTTGATGTAGAAAAATCTTAAAAATAAAATAAAATAACCCTTGTGCTCAGTGAAAAGAGGAGAAAAAATATGAAAAAAATGTTTTCCTTATATTCATTTTTAAATTAATTAAATGCTTAAGAGAGTAATTAAGTCATAATTAATTTAATAGTTATCTAAATTAAATGAAAAATTGAGGGATTTGTTCTTGATGAGCTTAGGAGTGTTCTTAGATTTTTCCAAGGTTAGAGAACACCTCTATGGCCAAAAGTCCTAATTTCTAAGATATTTTGTTTTAACTTAATAAAAAATTATAAAAAAATAAAATAAAGGTCAGAAAATATATAATTAAGATTAGTAGGTTTACTGTGGTCAGAGAACCCTAGGAAAAATAAAAATCAAATTTAAAAAAATTTGAAGGTGCTTTCTTATTTAAATATAATGAAAAGTATTACAAAGTGGAAGAATGAAAAATAATTCAAATAATCATCAAAATAGTAAAAGTTGAAGGTAAAAACCTTAAGATAAAAGTCATAAAAATTGTTTTTGATGCAAAAATGCATTTTCTAAGTAAATAATAATTTTGGCTTACAATAATTATATAATTTAAAATAAAAATTAGAAAACTATGAAAATTAGTTTGAAGTGTTCTTTGAGAGTAGAGACACTTAAGAAAAATAAAATTGAGGTCAAAATAAAAATTTTATTTTTTAATTATTTTTCAAATTTTAAAAATAAATACATAATATCAAAAATTATGAAAAATAGGAAAATACTTTCAATTGTCACAAATATCATTTGAAACATAGAGAACAACTCAAAGATGTGTTTAAAAATTTTTAAAGGTACAAAACTAGGTATTTTGTTATTCAAATGTATTTTTCCATATTTGTGAATAAAAATAATTATAAAAAACAAAATAAAAAGAAAAAAAATATAAAATTTAGTTTTCTAAATTCTCTGAATTTAGAGAGAATTATGAAAAATATCAAAATGAATTTTTAAAATAAAATACATTTTTTTATTTACTCATTAAAACCAATTTAAATTGTAAAAATTGAAATATAATTTAAAAATTCATAAAAATTATTGTTAATGGTCCTCTGACCTAGGTGAACCTTCTAAAACTTTTTTATGGATAGAATGTATGTTTCAGTTTGTTAAATTAATTAACATTGAAATTTCTTAATTTTGGACTAAAATAATTTTTAAAAATTAAATAAAAATATGAAAATTTCATCTCTGATATTTTAATTGACCTATGAGTAGGGTAATATCAAAATTTCAAAATCATTTGAGTTCAATTTATAAATCTATGAAGTGGAAAGCCCTAGGGCAAAATGGTAACTATGGTATTTTGATACCCTAATTGGATTTTAGGTTAAGTGAATTGATAAATGAGTAATATTGGTAATAATGAACTTCTTTAGATGATTGAAACATGAAGTATTGAGAGGTAGGAACCAATTTTTCACCCTTCTACAATATGTCTAAAGGTGCAATTTTTCTAAATTATTGTGATTTGGACGTTAACTTAATTGGATGATCCCAAGGTAGTGTGCTTGAGCTAGGAAGATAATAACTTACTCAATTTAGGCACCTTAGTTGGTGATTAGATGATAAGCATGAGCTTTTAATTATAATTAAATCCACTTAATTTTAACATTTTGATTATTACAAATTTATCCTGAAACTTGGCTTAAGGGTTTAGTAGTGAGCTAGACTTGATTTAAATTTTTTTAATAAGGATTAGAAAATAGGAACATAATTAATCATAAAAAGTTTTAAAACACTACAAGCCCAACTTTAATTCTATACCCAAGATCCTTAATTATTTAAGCTTGTCCTTATGTGCATTCACTCACATAATTCTTAAATAAAAAGTCAAGTGAAAGTCTGAGTACCCCGCTCATGGGATAATTAAAATATTAAGGTTCATTGAGCACAATGTAGATTAATCCATTGTATTTAAATTTAACTTCAGATGATTAATTGAACAATATAATAAGTTCAAATGAACTAAAAAAGGTTGAAGGTGTTTCAAAAGTTGTTTAAGGTTATGCTCAGAACACTTTTCTGATCTTTTGGATATTTTAAAATAAAACTGAACTTATTATTCTTTCTTCAAGAAAATCTTTCAATAAAACTTTTAGGGACCCACCAAGTTATGCTTTGGGACCAAATAACTCACTTAAATCAATAAAAATGCACTGAGACTACTTATTTAACATTAATTGACCTAATGCTAAAGGATTTGAGTCTTCTCTATGGTATTTAAATCCTTGTGAGCAATTGAGAATATTTGGTTTTTGCCACATATGGAACATATGACTTGTCTAAGTCTGAGGTCTAGGTGGTCAGGGCAATGAAGATAATGCTATTGTATGCTAAAATGAGGGATATGATGTGAGATTTAGATTAGTATCTCCTACCTCAAGGAACTTCAATTAAAGGATAGGATAAGGAGTAATGATACTAATCACTGACTCTTGATGAGATTGTGGCCCCAATACTCTTAGGTTGCCTGTAATCTTAGCCAATCAAAGTCATTAAGCTGTTGACTACACTACCTTGAAAAGTATTTACAAAATAAAATTTCTTTTGCTTGTTAAAATAAATTTTGCATGCATGAAAAATAAATTAAAAATTAAAAACTTATAAAGGTCCACGTTTAATCACTTAAACTGGGGATAGGACTGCCCTGCGTAGATTATCGGGTTGGCAGCTCTTACTCAAGCTTGGGAAACACACAGTCTAGCTCCGAACCCCACCTTTACTAATGTCTTACACTTGGTTTTGATCTTCTATACGTGACTATGGGTTTTCTTACTTACTCGTGTTTGACTATGACTCATTTTTCTAACTTTTTTGTACCAGATGCACCTGGTTAATTTCATGCAAATATATTATGCTCTATGATACTGTCAGCGCTAAAAAGTTTGGAAGTTGTGAAGTTGTTGGTTGTTAAGATGGATACCCCAACACTCGTTTTAATTTAACTTAGTTTATAATTTGAAAAATAGTATTTTGGATTTTTAAAAATATAAGACCGATCTGATCTCATATCTTCAATAGTTTAAATAAACGAGCCTAATACCACAAATAATGTAATCATCTCGAAGGATAAACACACTACTTACTGGTAAGACGAGATTAAACAAACTAAAGATTGTGTGACATCCGTTAATTCTGTGAAACTATTTTTTTATTATAAGCCGACAAGTTCTCCTGTTTAATATGAATGATTAAATTGGGTTTATATTAAATTGGGTTCGAAAATGCTTCCTATAAGGGCAAGCCCCTATAGTTAATTACATCCTAGATAACCGAAGTCACCTAAGAAAACTCTCGATAAAAATCAAGGGATATTATCTTCAAGGAGTTCAAAGGAATAGAACTTTTCAAGGAGATCAGACAAAGAGGTGTGGAAGGGGCATGATTCAAATTTGGAACATTTTATTTTAGAATCCAAAGAGAGAGAGGCTATGGGAAATCATAGATCCGGAGGAGAACCTCAGTGACTTCCCAAAATTATCCTACTGTTTGGCTTCAATTTTGGAAAATAGAATTATTGAATGTTTCATACTGCCAATTTTATTAGTTAGGGCTTACATTTGTGTGAAACGATCACACAATTAACCTGTAAGATGTGAGGATTTAGGTCGTGAAGAATGAAAACCTCGGAATCCTAAGTGATTTATGGCTTAAATTTCATAGCAGGGCTATACAAAGGCCTAAAGATGAGTTGAGGATTTATGTTACATAAGCAGACAACCTCGGAGTTCTATGGATTGTTGTTTAATTCTAAGGAATGTTTTAGCTGGGTAGACAGGCTTTCCTATTGAAGATGGTTGTGCTGCCCACAATGCTAGCTCCAAGCTCCTAGTCGTGGCGAGTTTAAGTTTTCTACTGTATCAAGTTATGATGTCAAATCAAGTGTTTCCTTGTTTATGGTTATTTAAATTTTATGGGGGATATTAAAGTTCATTAGAGCGACACCCGTTAGGACTCTACGGTTCCCTCATTCCGGCACAATTATATTCTTTCAGATTAACTTAGTCTAAATGAATTTACTAAACTCAACTTAATGAGTTTCATACTTTCATTTACACCATGGGAAGTCTTGTTAGCAACCGTAGGTTTTATCTTATTTAATTTTTAAATTTTTATTTTGGTTTCAGTTCTGTGGCTATCCTAAAAGTTTTAGTTTTGACATCCAGGGTGACATTGTTGTTTAACTTACAAGTTCGAGACAAGAAGTATGGAAAGGTAAACGTAAAAATTTAAAACCATACTCATCGATATTTCTCGTTGCTCCACCTGAAACTTTAGTATCTTTGTAAGGCATATATATATATATACATATATATATATATATAGTTTTGCAAGAATTAAAATATGCTGGTAGAAAAAGTAGGAAGTATCAGTTTAAGGTGTGTCTACCAGATCCTATACCATATTTTAGTGGGTCCTATTTATTTAAGTGTATAGATGGTTCTTATGCAAGACATAATGAGTTCTATTCATCCTTCAAGGTATCTAAAAGAATATGAGAAAGGTCCAGAAAACAGGCCCCAAGAATCTCACAATCCCTTGAAAAGTCCCGAGTTTGTTCAAACTGATTAGGTTGCTTAATAACTCATCCTCATGATACCCTTATGCTCAATGAACTGTTTTTCTAGCCAACCCTAAGGATGGGGTAATTATCACTTGATGCTTTATTTATAAATCTTATAAGTAAAGGCTCTTAGGAGCAATTTGGTCTAATTAAGAAACTTAGCATTCTGATTTTAAAGATGGGCTTGTAGTATTTTAAACAGGTTTTAAATTAGTTACATATTATTTTCTAAATATCATTAAGCAAAATCTTGATTAAGCCTAGTTCACTACTAAGCCCCTTAAAAATTAATGGGTAAATTTTTATTTTTTAGAATAAAGATTTAAATGTTTATACCTTTAATCCTTATCATGAATTTTAAATCATTTCAAGAAACATTTATTAGGGCTTAAAATTAGTGAGTTATGATCTTCCAAAAATCAAACCCCTCACCTCAATATCTTTTTATTCAAATATTCTTCCAAATTTTATTAAATTTAATAAATTACAAATTTATCCTTTATAAGACCAAAATGAGATTAGTTGCTACCATTTTTCCCTTTCATATTTCAATCATCAAAACAAATCAATTAAGATTATTTGTTGCCAATATTATTTGTTGCACATTTAGCTCTTTAGTTAAGCCTAAATATTACTTAAGCCTTAAATTCCAAAATTACCCTTTTTGACCCTAAGGCCTTACCGCCCTATAATTCATTAAATTGAACTCAAATGACTTGAAAATTTTTATGTTACCCCTCTCATGGGTAAATTAAAATATTAGAGAAGAAAATGTTATTTTTCTGAATTTATTTAATTTTATAATTATTTTTAATGAAAACATAGGGATTTTCAATGAAAATTTGATAAATCAACCAAAACAAAACCTCTATTCCTAAGAAAATTATTAGAGATTCACCTAGGGTAGAGGACCACTTGGACAAATTTTCATAATTTTTAGAAGTTTAATTTAATTATTAGAATTATTTATTTATTTTGATCATTAATTAAATATAAAATATTATTTCAGTAGAAAATTAAGTTTTATATTTTTATTAAATCTCTCCAAGCCCAGAGAACCCAAAGAAACAAATTTAATTTTTTTTCAACTTATATTTTAATTATTGGAATTATTTTAGTAAAAAATTAAAGAAAATTCATTTTAAGGCTTTAAAAATTAATATCTTGGCTTAGTGAATTGGGAAAATTATTTTAATTAGTTTCAAGTGATCAACAAGTCAAATGTGACATTTTAGTGTATTTTTACAATTTTGAAATTTTATGATTTTTAATTAATTATTTACTTATTTAAATGCTCTAAAATAGCTAAAAAAAGAAGTATTTATTTTAATTCTAAATTTATTTTTCTTAGGTTCCTCTGGTCATAAGGAGCTCTCAAAACCAATTTGGTGATTTTTTGAGTTGTATCTTAATTATTATAATTATTTTAATGTCAAAAATGTGATTTCACTTCATTAATCCATTTGAGTGATTAAGTTAACTCCAACTGACTTGAAATTTTTATCAGGAGCTCCTTTGACATTTTATCACAATTTAAAATAATTTTTATGTCATTTAAATTTATAATTACTCCAATATAATTTTATTTCATTTTTTTAGGGTTGGTGACAATTAGAATTATTTTTAATGAGTTAAACCAAGTTTATCTTTTTTCTAGGGTCTTCCAACTACAGTGAACCCACCAAAACAAATTTTGTATTTTTATGATAAGTACTTTAATATCTATAATTATTTTACCAAAATAGGGACCATGAACTTGAAAATTAGAGATCTTTAGTTAGAGGTACCCCCTGACCTTAGAAAAATCAGGGGAGATACCCAACAATAAGAAAATTAAAAGCCCCATGGTCCCATGCCATGGTGAAATGTCTATGCAAATGGGGAATTCAAATAATAAAAAAACTATTTAATTAAATAAAAATAATACATGTATCAAATGGACATGAAAATATTTCCACATTGTTCTTCTCTGTTCACTGAGCAAGAGGGTGTTTTTATTTTATTTTTGTAATTTTTCTACACAAAGATATGCATTTCTAACGTTCTGGACATTAAATAAACAAAAAATATCCTATTATTATACTTAAGTGATGCGACGCTGACTGGATCATCGTACACATCGAACAGACGTGTGTCACCTCAGGATTGGGCGCCTCCATCTGAGTCAGCACGCCTTTCAAGAATCAAACCATCATTAAACAGCATCAAGACCCTACATTCAAGACATGCTTGGTCGGACAGTCCTCTTTCATTATTTTCGATGGACTGAACCTGCGAGCCTTCCAACATCAAACCTTAACATCTCTCTCAATTCTTAACCAAATTAAGTGCGATTTATTTCTATGAACTTGTCTTGACTAGGAGAACATATCCATATGGTTGATCAAGCCTTAAATCAATACCATAATCATGGAGAATTAAATGAAGCTTAGTTGAAGGGGAAAGTTCAATACCTTTTCCCAAGAGGTGTGGCCTCGATTCGGTGCTTCCAAAAGTTTTCCTTTAGTCCAAAGAGCTCCTAAATGAAGCCTCAAGCCATTTTGAAATACCTAGGCGTGAAATCGACCAAGGCTTATTTAGGGGTTTAATCAAAGTCCACCTTAGGGTGGTCTGGTAATGGGGCTTCTATGGGGGATCTTCTTCTCTCACTCAGGGGATGGTGGGGGTGCAATTAATTTGGATTTGGTGGAGTCTAGAGGGATGTCCTGTTTCAGGCTTGATTTTGAGCTACAAAATTGTGCTCGAACAGTGGATTTGGAGGCTTTAGGATGGTTGGATTGAACTTATTAGGTCTTGAAGAAGCTCTAGGATCAATTTGGCAGAGTCTCCCTAAGAAATTTCAAGCTTTCCCCCCTTAGTTGTGGAGGGTCAATTTAAATAAAGGAGGCCAAGGTGGCCACCAAAGGCAATTGGTGGGGGGAAAAACTTGCTTAGGTGGAGTGAAGAAGAGTGCAAGTGTCCAATTAGAATGAGACATCTTGGATAGGTTTAATTTTGAGTTTTCACCATTCGGGCTCCCTTGGCCATTGTGTTTTCTGGCAGCTCTCCCTTGGCCATTATGTTTTCTGGCAGCTAAGGTGCCTGGCCGGCCATGGTCAGGTCACCATTTGGTCATGGGATCAAATCTTTGGTTTGTTGCAATCAATTGGGTTGGCCATGTGTAAAGATCTTGGATTAAAGAGGAATGGGGTAAGTCATGGTTTGGGGCTGGGTTCACTCACCAAGGATGGTTTGGATGCTGAGGGGAATCAGATGATTCAACTTAATCATCATGGTGAGGTTTGTATCCATGTGATTTGCCATAAGCATGAGGTTTGGGTGTTTCATGAAGTGGGTTAAAAAGGATCTTAAGGATATTTGAAAGTGGCTTGGCCTCTTGCTATTAATAGCACGATGAGGTGGCAAGGCTCTCATGGCTCACCTATGG
>NW_018165671.1:55371-65343 GCF_001263595.1 Phalaenopsis equestris | reverse complement strand
TGGCGCCTAAGCGCCAGATCCGGCGCTTAAGCACTAGTTAAACCGAGAAGGCCATGCCTAAGCATCGAAACCCCGCGCTTAAGAGCTAGTGGCAATTACTAGATGAGTAAAATCAATTTTCACGAATTTTAAAGAGGTTTTTGAGCACCCATTGGCTTAATAGGTGGTTGTAACCACCATGGATGAAAATTATCATGAAAGGATGCATCTCTTGGGAAAATATATCGAATCAAGACACATTTTGAAGAGATCCCAAGGCACCCCTTGGAAAACTATAAAAGAAAGAAGAGAGGACTTAGTCTTTTGTTTTAGACTGCTTTTGGTTTTAATTAATACTTGTTGTTGGTTTGACAATAATTTTCACTTTTAAACTAAAGTGTGGTTTTGTTTTCTCAATGGATTCTGAGTAGTTTTCTTTATCTTTCTTCTTAAAATGATAAGTAATTAAGTGTTGGATGAAAGTTGTGGAGATTATTTATCTTTAATGTTGGAAGAAGTTGTGATGATTTAAATCCATGTACTTCATTTACTTCTTGATTTCGTCAATACAGATGTTAAAATTTATTGCGAGAACATGTAAGAACCAGGCTGGTATTGTCTCAGTCAATAATTGGAAAGAATCACATGAGGTTGTAGGAATGATAATGTAGTTCATATGTTTGAGCGCAAATAAATAGGGAAATATTTATTCAAGGGTGTAGAGTTAGAGGAGTTTAAAGTGACAGGTTAAAGTCCCCAACTTAGTTTATTGTTTTAGGTTCTGATATGAGATGTTAGCCCCCAGGTGAAGGGAATTGAAGGAACTCTAGAGTGAGAGCTAGCATCTTCCTTGCCTGGCTGATCTTCAGAACTATTCAAACTTTAAATTAGCCAATGTTCTTTATAGAATCTCTAGTTAGGGTAAAGAATATTATTGTTCCTAATTGGCACAACACAATATGCATACTTCCACAATAGAATTCCTATACTTTTTACTGATTCATGATAAGGAGAAAGATATTTTCGATATTTTCATATTTAGTGATATTTTCATATTTAGTGATTTTCTTCTACAAAATCTCAAGTTATCTTTTTAAGTTTGGTTTGTTTTTGTTAAAATATTAAAATTACCAAAAAAATTATTTAAACTTTCTTTGCTGCAAATACGTCTTTAGTTTAAATAATTATCTTTTTAAAAATAGGAAGTTTTCTAAAAAGTGCAGATTGCATATCTTCCCTGTGGGTTCGATATTCAAGTCTTAATAAAAAAGTCCTATATTACTTGATAATGATACATATACTTGCGTAGTATCCCAACATATATAAATTAAAAGTTAAATTCTTATTTTTCTTCACGATTAAGTTTTTGGTTTTGTTGCAAAATAAGGATAAGTGAAAAATATATAAGTGAAAAATATAGTCAGAATTATTGTTATATTGTTGCATATAAGCAGTTTTGAGATTAGGTCGTGAACATTAACCTCAGGTGCCACCATATACCATTAATTAAGCACCTCAAATAGTTATAAGGATAGTGTAAATTCATCCACATGTTACTCATCAAATAGGTTAGTTACTCCTACTAAATGAAAATAAGGTTAAAGAAAGAAAATAACAAAATTGAGATGGAATTTTATTGATAAATTCATAATGTCTCTTCTAAAACTCAAGTTCGGGTGAGACCCGAGTTGTAGTGGACTCGTCAATCAAACTACTACAAGAGAACATACAATTCTAACTATAATAAGAAGTTAAGAAATCACCTCTCTCATGACACACAAAAAGCAAATCAATCCACTAACAATCTATACATCTACCAATCATCAATCAAACTTATTAATACAATTCTAACTATAATAAGAAATCAAACCACTAACAATCCATACATCTACTAATCATCAATCAAACTGATTAATCTACACTATAGCAAAGATAATACAACACTAACAATCATAACTCTTAAGCACACTAAATCAAACTATACTGATAGTTATGGGTTGCCTCCCATAAAGCACTTTGTTTAACGTCGTCAGCTCGAGAAATGATTTCACTTGGATCAAAATTCCATTTAAGCAATCCTTGATCAATCACCCAATCTTTTCTAGATCCAAGGATTCCTACAAAGTCCTCGTATTTATATTTTTCTTTTAGCTCTTCTTTTCAGATATATTTATATCATTGTTCTTCATATTTCTTTCTAGATCCAATATTCTTCTAGTGATTTTTTCAATTTGCATATTAATATCATCCTTGAAATTTATATGAAATAGATTTTTATATGATAATTCAAGATCTCCCAAATTTTGGATCAGATTCTTTCTAGATAATTTATATTCTGGATGAAATTCTTTTATGTTACAATTCTGTTTCAAGTTATCTTCTAACTCTTCCCCTTGGAATTGGAGTAAATGGTAGAGGTGGTAAATGGTAGAGGTGGTCTTTCTATATTTATTCTAGTTGAGGAAATAAGTTTTTCTAATTCTATAGGAATTTTTTTCCATTTTTTTTTCAATCTCCTTAACCTCATTTCTCATCTCAAAGTTCTTTTGAAACATATCCTCAATTTCTCTTCTAAATATTAGTTCAATAATTTCAAATTGCTCATCATTCATCTCCTCCAGATTTATCTCAGGGTCACTAGGTAAAATCTCTGGTGGGTAGTTGTTAATTACATTAATAATTTGCCCCAATTGATTTTCTATATTTTTTAGTGCAACCTCTTGATTTTCCAACTCACTTGTCATTTGAATCACAGCCTTTTCTAACATTAATTTCTTCTCCTCATCTTGTGGGTTGGAGTTAAATTGAGGATCATTATTAATTGACTTAATAATTTAAGTAAAATTGAGGATGATTATTAATTGACTTAATAATTTACATTAATTGACTTAATAATTTAACTCAATTGGTTTTCCATATTCCTTATTGCGGTCCCCTTGACATCCCAACTCACTTTCCATTTGAATAACAACCTCTTCTAATAAATCCTTCTCTTGATTATGTGGGTTAGAGTTGAATCCATGAGGAAGAGAACTTTCATTATTAAAATAGCAATAATTATTCTAACTACATGTCTGATTAAATTGATTATATTCTAAAAATTGGTATTATCAACATTCAAATGATTTTCCTAACCTAGATTATAATAATCAGAATAAGGATCGTATATATCATGGCTAGTTTCAAAATAATTAGGCTTAATCAATTGTGCAAATGAATTTTCTTTAATAATCGAGAGACCATGAGGATAACTCTTTATGTATTGATCTAACTTTCTCTCAATATCTGCAACTTGAGAAATTGAAATAGTAAGCATATCTTTCTGAAAATTTATCATTCTCTTGGGGTTTACTCTTTGGAAGCTCATAGCATTATAATCCAAATCTGAATATTCATAATATTATTGATATGCCATTTTTACATTAAAATCATGGAGTCTTTTTTGATTCATCATCCTCCTAAAAGTTCACTCTAAATCAGAGTCATAAAATCCAAGTTTTGTAGCTCTTGAACTACGCATTCAAATCTAAATACTTAACTAATAGGACAGATATCAAAAATATTTTTGATATTTTGGATTTTCTTTAAAATAAACACCCAATAATTAAACACACTATATAATAATACTATAGTAATAATATAGATTCCAAATCTATGTCTTATAGGTTTAACTAAAATTCTTCTGAAGTTCTTACTGAAAGTTTCCCCGACAACCCCCCGATAACCGCGCCAAAAACTTGATGCGCCCCTAGTGTGTGTTGTTTTTTTTTTCTGCGTGTTTTATGCCAATTTAAATCCTTGAGACAGTGCCAAAAACTTGACCTGTCCCTAAATTATGCAGTAATTTTATTTTTAAAAATATGGCCAATAACTTGACCCAATTTATATTAAGTAGTCAACGTGCAAAATTGAAATGTCATAAAATATAGCAAATAGTTCACAAATTATGGGTTTGATGCAAGTGAACGTATCACTTCAAGTAATATAGAACTTTCTGATTAAGCCCCAAATATCGATTCTATGAGGAAGCAAGGAAAGAGGTCTTTAGTCAAATTCCAGTCTACTAGATTCTAGTCTACTAGTATTAGTTCTTAGTTTAGAATGTCGATTAAAATGGTGTTTTATCTAGCATCTACTCCTAAATGCAAAAGTTTTATGTAAGGATAGTAACTATTCCTAAATGTAAATATTAATTCTAATGATAACTCTTTCTGGATGAATTGGTTTAGAGAATTTTAAGATGTTAAAATTTTATTATTCTTATGCAGTTAATTGGATAATGTAAAGGAGTGAGATATATTAAATATTGTATGTGCCAAATAGGAGCACTTTATTTATCTACCCTCAGTCAAGTGCTATAGAGAATCGTTGGCGTTGGCTAATCTTAGGTTTAGTCTAATCTTAGGTTTAGTCTCTAAATTCGTGATTAGGCTGGGAGGATACTGGCTCTCACTTTAAAGCTCCTACTTCTCTTCCCCTAAATACTAACTCTTGCTTTAGTTCTTGCTTTAGTTCTTAAACACAAGTTCTTAAACACAAAGACCAAATTGAGGATTTTAGTCTGTCACCCTAGAATCTCCAATTCTTCGTCCAGCAATATATATATTTCCCTATTTATTTGCACTCAATCCCCACGAATTTCACCATCCATAGAATTTCAATGTGGTTCCACTTTGTTGAGAATTACACAGCTCTCTTGGGTATTAATGCAATTACAACGAATTTTAACACTAAAACGGACCCTTATTGTAATGTAAAGGAAGTGCAAGTAAAAACCATCACATTTATAATTAAAACTTTTCAAAGCATGCATCCCAATATCCTAAAAATTAATCCTACTCATTGTAAAAGAAAGTGAAAGGAAAATAATGACATAAAAATAATGACATAATAAATGACATAATATTCTCATGCCACTATTTCCTAATAAAAAGAAAGAGTAAGAAAGATACATCACAAAGCACAAAGAAAACATAATAGAAAACTTGGTTTTATCAAAGCAGATATACTAGATAAGTTTACAAAATAATCAAATAAGGAAGAACACAATACTTAGCTTTTTCCCCTTGAAAGAAAGATGAAAATCTCTCCCACAAAGTCTCCCATTGATCCATGCAATGTTAGTACATCTCTTTATAGATTCTCTCAAAATCCCCTCTCCAATCTCTCCAAAAAGGTAGAAATCTACATTTCTACTCCTATTCTAAGATCTATAAACATTCTCCACATTTTTCCACTCACACGCACCACTCTTTCTAACATAAAATCACTATGTTATAGTGTAGGGATGAATTTCCCAAGAGATGCCTCAAGCATCCTTTCAAAAATCATCCAAATACATTAAATCTCAGCCATACCTGCTCAAAATTGCGTCCAGGCTGTCTCGGGCGCCGTCGGCGCCATTTTGGGTGTTGTCAGTGTCATTCTATGGATTTTGGTGTCGTCGGTGCCGGTTTTGGGCGCCTTTGGCTCCGTTTCAGCTCCTTTTCACCCCGTTTTAATTGTGTTTTGTTCTTAACAGACATACCTACAATATAATCATGAAAAAAACATTTCTTTAAATTGTAATTACATTCAAAAATATGTGAGAAGTGTAAAATAGATTAAGTATAGAAACACATATCAAAATGTGCCAGGACAAAATTCTTTTTCTTGCTCGTTTTTGCTCCAAATTGTACCATTTTTTTCTTCTTTTTCTCCAAAACTTCATTTCTTGTATTTGAAACCAATAATCATTAAAATTGAGAATAAAATATATATGAAAAAGTAAGTAATTTTTAGGTGTATCATCAAACACGAACACACTTTTCAAGAGCCAATTTCAAACACAAGTTGATTATGAACTCGAGTAATTTTGAATGAGCCGAACACTAGGCAAGCCTAAGCGCTCTCAAGTTCAACTTGTTTACTGCCCTACATATGTGCACATATATTTGATAAGTGTTTGTATCATATATTTTAAATAAAAAAAGTGTCATATATCTATGTCGTGTTATGTTAATGTCCCATATCTTATCTTTGGTTTAGCTATTTTAGGAGGAAATCCCTTAATTTAAGGGACCCTTGGTTAATGGCTCAACTAGGTTGGGCTAGGTAGATCAAGCTTGGTTCCTAGGGCTCCAATGTTGGCTGTGGTGATCATGGTTTGATCAATTTCAATGGCTTTGGTCAAGTTTGAGGTTTGGGTACAAAATTGGGCTTTTGGCTTTATTTTCGTTCGTTTTTCTCTTTTTTATTTTAAAAGGAGTCGCCAGCTTGTCAATCATCATATACTTCCCGTATTCGAATAAATCTCCCTCCTGAATCATATTAATGATTTGAAGAGGAGAGGAACCAAATAAGAAGGGACATACGACAACGAGACAAATAAGAGAAAAATTAAAACTTGAAGAGTCTACGTGTGATAAACCTCCTAAGGATAGGTCAAGAATGTCTGCCCAAACAAGATCGGGCAGAGGCAGCTTTAACCAATATCCACAAAAGAAATATTTATGTAGACTACCTATATATTTATGTAGACTACCTATAATACCTATAATTAGAGAGTCAGGTGTATGTACCTGTTTTGGGGTCAAAAGCAATCCTAGAGAAACGTGTTCCTACTCGTTAATTATATCTTAGTGGATACCCAAGAATGCTCTCGATAAAAGGAGTTTTGCTTTATATTTTCATAGAACTGGGGTATAGGCAGTTAACCATGTCCTCATATCAATTCCGTGTGGGAACAATCCCAATGCTTCAAAGCTCACGCAGCTAACGCTAAGCTATCGGGGGTAGAGAGAGAGAGTCTTTCACATCCCGAATGGGTAGCTGCTCATCGGCACACTGGACCCACGGAATAACTTAAATCATCTTGACAGGGATATCTGATCCCGATTTTTTATGTCTAAGGATTTATGAAGTTGACACCACTACAACGCCAAAAACTTGATGCTTATATGAAAAGTAAGTTATGTAAAATATATATAATTATAGGCAATTAATAATGGGATTTTACGCAAATATACGTACCATTATCAAGTAATAAAGGACTTTCTATTTAATCCCCAAATATCGATCCCACACGGAAGGTGTAAATTGACAATTATAAGTTTTACTAGGAAATTTACATAAAACCAAACAAAATCACTATCACTAGTTTCCAAAGTTGAGATGTTATCAAAACTAAAGTACTATTAGCAAAACAGAAATGTAATGTTTAAAAAGTAAATACTAATCTACTAACTATGTTTATGTAATGAAGATTTCTTATGTGAAAAAGTATCCTTCCCACTACGATGAGGTTCTGGTGAAAAGAGATAAGAAAAATGTTTATAATATGTATTGTGTTAAAAAGGAGCAATTATACTTCTCTACCCTGATACAGTGCATAGAAAATCATTGATTAATCCTAGGCTTAGTCCCTAAATTCGTGGCTACGTTAGGAGGATACTGGCTCCCACTCCAGAGCTCCCACTTCCCTTTACCTGAAGGCTAACTCTCACTTTATTTTTTAAACACTAAGAACAAATTAGGGATTTTAGTCTGTCACCCTAAAGATTCTCCAATTCTACACCCAACAAAGAATATTTCCCTCATTATTTGCACTTAATTCCTTGAAAAAATTTCTCCTCCATAAAATCAAATGTGATCCTCACTCTGTTGTAGAACTCATACTCCATTTCTCGGATCATATGTTTCATAACATATTTTAACAATTCAATTGACCAGATCAAAATGTAAATTAAGTTTGGAGTTGAAAATCATCACAATTTATTTTATATTTTAATATTGGCGCATTATATTATCTCTTCATTTCACCATATCTCAGAGTAGGGAGAAAGATAGAATGAACTACTCAGATTTCATGAGAAAGACACAACAAAATACAAATTTCATATATAAAAGAAAGCTCATACAACACTAATAAACAAACAAAACTTTTCTCAAACTCTTTCTCAAAGCAAATCCCATGTAGCCTTTCCTTAGAAATGCAGGAAGAAGATATCTTTCACTTTTCCCCGTCTCCAACACTCTTACAGAAAGTTTCACACTAAATCTCACCACACAAAGTCTACACTACAAAAGAAAAATCACTAATGGACTCCAATATGGTGGTGGAATGAAGATGGATTATGAAGAATGATGAAAATAGAGCATGGAGGAATGTCTTGAAGCAAAAAGGAGTCACTTTCATGATGAATTTTGGTCGCATATAAAGCCCAAGGTCGGTTCTCCAATAGGTGCCTCCAAAATCTCTTCAAAAATTGTCCAAATACATTAAACCTTCTAGAAACGGGGGCTGAACTGCCTTTGGCACCATTAGCGCTAGTTCTGGCACCGTCGGCGTTGAGTAAAAATTTCAGCTGTTCTATTGTTCGACGCCGTCAGCGCTGCCCTTGGTGCGGTCAGCATTGAGTACTTCTTCAAAAATGTCATTTTGACTCTAAATTCCATCATTTTTACTTCCTTTTTGCTTTAAGCCTTTTTGCTTCAAGTCATAAAAATCAACAACCTAAGTCCCAAAAATCAACAACCTGTAAGAAAACATCAAAATACCTTCTATTAAGGTGCAATATCACCAAAAATAAGTATAAAATATTGGTCTAAAAATGCATATATTTTTGGTGTATCAAAACCCCCCAAACAGACGTGTTACTTTTCCTCAAGTAACTCCTCAACTACATAAAAATATGACTTATGGTAAATAATTTAACTTCTAGAGTTCCATATTTAAGTTCTCTAAACATAATAGTATAACTTAAGAAAAATTCAAAACAACTCTAGTTAATATTAAAAGTGCTAGGATATTCAGTAATTAAGTCTAAGATTTCTTATCCTCTATATCTTTCAAGAAAAATTACAATTTGTCATATTAAAGTCACTTAGGAAATTCATATAAAAAGGAACTTCATAAGACTTTACTAATAATTAAGCTAATACCCAAATAAAAAGTTTAGAAAATCTGTCCAAGTCTTTTTCCTTAAGTTGATTCAATTGAAGCCAATTTTTAATTAGGCATCTCTTTAAGCTTCTCCTTACATCTTTTTTTTTCTTTTCAGGATCATTGTTAATCCTCTTTTTCTTTTCTTTCTTGTTCTTCTTTTTTTTATGTATGTGAGGATTAGTATATCTGGATAGTCTTGAATGATTTTGAGCATCACTATCCTCTTCTTAAAGTTAGAAACCTTTTATATTTCTTCACTTAGCAAATTTATATTAACTTAAAAATCACATAAAGTTTAATTCTTTTCTTTTTTACATGAATCTTTTAAGATTCTTAATACTTCAAAAACACAAATTCCTTTACTAAAAATAGAAAAACATAGTCTTACTCTCTTTTACCAAATATCTTAGTCTCTAGAATTAACCTTTATTATTAAAAAATTTTTACTTAAATTTACTATATATTTAGAAACATAAATATAGTTATCCAAAGTTAACCCCTAATACCAAAGGTTATGTCAAATTTAAAATATTGGAAAATATAGTTAAGTGAGGAAAAATAAATTAAATTCTTTCTTTTCTTTTCTAAAATATTTTTTCTCCCCCAAAATTAATTTTTTTTTTTAAAGATTTACATGAAGAACTTTAAAAATAAAAGGATGAAAGAAAACATTAAGTACATAAAGAAAATTCATACATGTTGAAGATTCTGATTTTTACAAATAAATTTTGAAATACGGCAAGTGCTAATATGAAAAACTACAAGTCTTAAAACATTGAATTGCAAATAATATATATATATATATATAATTTGCTGAGAAACAGTTAATTATAATACATATAACAAAGTGTTGAAACTAACAACAGAACTAAACTAAATTCTAAAACATTACAGTTTCACATTATACATAACAACAGAGTCTCAATAATATCACAAAACAAATAATACAATCACAAAGTACAACACAAACAAATAAACAAACAAAAAGATCACCAGTCATCATCTTCTTTATTATTAACATCTAACTTCTGCTGCTGATATGGAGTATAAACAGGGTGAATAAGGAA
>NW_018165671.1:49092-55122 GCF_001263595.1 Phalaenopsis equestris | reverse complement strand
CCTCTCCTCATCAGGTCTGAAATCAACTCTTGCATGCTCACAAAGTGTATAAATGAGAGCAGGGTGTGTCAATCAACCAGTGGTCTCTCCCAGAGCAATAGATTGAGTGTTCATATAAATGATAGAGCCAACATTTATATCCATCACTTGTTGAATACAGTAGTTCAAGATGACTCTATCCTTGGTCACTTCACTATGATGGTTTGTTGGAATCATCCTCCTAGAAATAAAATAATGTCAGGCCTTAGATACTACATTTAACATAGAAAGGGGAAAGTTGACTTTAACTTCATTCTTTACTTTGCAAGCCCCTTTCTCACTAGTCAGAAAAGAAATAACCTCATCTAAGGCCTCATTTGTGATAGAGAATGAATGATACTGACATATATAAACATATTCTAATTGATAAAACTCATTTATTTTATTTGGAGTAAACTCCACCCTTTTTCCTCGAACAAAAACAAAATCATCAAAAGCTTGTAGAAGGATCGATACGGGAATTTATCTGTCAACTTTTCTTCAATCCACCCATTTTCTTTAAACATCCGAACTAATATTGCTTGAAAAGTTCCAGTATGATCAAAATTTTCTTTCATTCTCCAATGAAGGTGATTAAAAATGTAATTAAAATCTCTCACTGCATTCATAATACTCTGAAGTTCCCTTTCAATTTTCTTCAATTTCTTCTCCAAAGCAAGCGAACTTCCTACTGTTGGTGGTATTAATGGAATTTAGGCATGTGAAGAATGATCCATAATAACATTTAGTGCTTCATTTCCATTACCAACATACTGATCATCAATAGGGATCATGGGCTCCCATGGTAGTAAAACTTTTTCCCAACTTTCATATGACACTTGGGATTGACTGCAAATCAGAAAAATTGTATAAGGATGCCCAAGTACATAAATTGGCCGATTCATAGTGAAACATATTTAAATATGATTGATCCTATATCAATATATTTTTTCATTTGAATACAGTAGTTTAAAATAGCACTTTCCTTGGTGACTCTTCTAATCTTCATAGTAGGGAGTAATTTTGCATAAATAAAGAAATGCCACTGCTTCGAAATTGGATTGAGTGATGAAGCAAAAAAACTAATATATCCTTCATCTCGTACTTCCCACATATTCGTCAGAAAATTATAAAGAAAATTATAAATATCTTGTATCAAATCTCGCATAGGAATGAAATTTGTATAATGACAGATTGAAATATTTTCTATCATATACAATTCATTAATCCTCGCAGGAGTAAATGGTACATCTTTACCTCATACAAAGAAAACTCCTTGGGTAATTCCATGTAGATTTGCATAGAACTCCTTCACTACAGGCATAACAACCGCAGTGGCAGTGTAACACAGAACTGTTCATCACCTTTGCAAAATGATCTTATTAACCAGAGCACTTGGATTGATCAATCAATGATTAACAACTCCTCTTTCCTTGATCAATCTCTTATTTGTAATAACTTTATCGTATAATCTCTGCTCATCGAAACTAATAAACTTTCTTCTATTCAAAACTCCATACCTTGAAGTATTTTTGGAATTGGAAGCCTTAGAATCTGAAAATAGGAAGTTTCTAGGAATCCTAGGAAGTTTTTAGGACTTTAAAAACACCTTCTGGCAATTATTATGAAGCAAAATCCCACCAAAGTCCACCAAAAGTTGTCTAAATGGTCAAACCGCTCTCGACACCGTCGCCGCTCTTGATTGGCGCTGCCGGAGCTGAGGTCCGTTTTCTTGGGTGTCGTCGGCGCCAGAGGCCAAAATTTTACGACTTTCATTTTTTATTCAATTTAATTCCAACTTTTTCTCCAATACCAATATTTGACTTAATTTATAATAAATGCAATTGTGTAGGATTATTATCTGCTAGTATATGAGACACTTATCAAACAAAATAGTAATACATAGACATATATGTATGGGTTGCCTCCCACAAAGCGCTTGGTTTAACATCCTCAGACCGACACACTATTTGTTTAGTCGGGTTGACTTAACATTAAATCTTCTTTAAATTAAGGTATGTGCCCTTCATAATAATGTTTTAGACGATACCCATTAACTTTAAATACCTTTCTAGTGCTGGGATCTTTAATAACAACAGTTCCATAATGATAGACTTTAATCATTTTAAATGGTTCTAACCATCTGGATTTCATTTTTCCTATAAACAATCTCAATCTTATATTATATAATAGAACTTCTTATCCAAGCTTCCGATCATGCCATATTTTCATTTTTTCTTTATAAATTTTTGCATTATAATATGCTTCATTTCTTATTTCCTTAAGTTCATTGAGTTGTAATAATCTTTTCTCACCAGTATCTTTTAGATTAAAATTAAATTCCTTAATATCCCAAAATGTTTTATGCTCTAATTCTACTAGTAAGTGGCATGTTTTTCAAAATATCAGTCTGTGTGGGGACATTCTTATAGGAGTCTTATAAGCAGTACTATATGCCAAGCAGACCAATCCAATTTATAGGGATTTACAGCTTTTTCTAAAATTTGTTAATTTCACGATTTGATATCTCTGCTAGACCGCTAGTCTGAGGATGATAAGCAATAGAGAATCTATGTATAATATCATATTTCTTAATTAATTTTTTTATTCTTTTATTCCTAAAATGAGATCCTGCATCTGTAATAAATACTCTCGGCATTTCATATCTTGTAAAAATATTTTTAATTATAAATTTAGAAACACTCCGAGCATCACATCTGGGTACAACAATAGCTTTAATCCATTTGGACATATAATCAACACAAGTAATATATATAAATATATATATTTATATATATAAGTTTTCAAATAAAGGGATAAATGGTCCCATAACATCTAATCCCCACACATCAAAAATTTCAACTTCCAATACGTAATTTAGAGGCATTTATTTTCTTTTAGAAATATTCTCTACTCGTTGACATCGATCACGAGTTTTGATATAACCATTAGCATCTCTAAAGATTGTAGGCCAATAAAATCCATATTGCAAAATTTTGTATGTTGTTTTATCAACATGAAAATGTCCCCCAAAATCAGAATCATGACTGTTTTGGATAATTTCATAAGTTTCTTCTAAAGGCTCACATCTTCAAATAATTAGATCATTTCCTTGTTTATATTAAAATGGGTCATCCCAAAAATAAATCTTAGCTTCAGATAATAATTTCCTCTTCTATTGGTATGTCAGACCATATGATATAATATCACTAACAATAAAGTTCACATTATCGGCATACCCTGGAACACGCCACTCATTACTATTGAATAATTTTTCATCTGAAAAATGTTCATTAATTTTTTTTTTCAAAACAAATTGATTTTTCTAATTTAAGCTTGGACAAATGATCAGCAATTTGATTATCAACTTCCTTCCTATCTACTATTTCAAAGTCAATTCTTTCATTAGAAGAGCTTATCCGTCTTAGTTTTGTATCCTTCTTTTTCATTAAATATTTAATAGCAGGATGATCTGTATGCATAACACATTTTGTTTCAATTCAATATGATCTAAAATTGCACAATACCTCCTGCAACCATAAATTGATATTTTCCCCAATTTAATACTATCGAACAAAGTCCCAAATACAAAAAAATCATCCATAAACACTTCTATTCCATGTTCTATAAAATTGCTAAAATATTGACATCATTCATCTTTGAAATGTTGCAGGTGCATTGCATAGTCCAAAAGGCATTTTATGAAAAGCAAATGTTCCATATGGGCTTGTAAATGTTGTTTCCTGTTGATCCTCTAGAGTAATTGGAATTTGATGATAACCGGTGTATCCATCTAAAAAATAATAATATTTATTCTTAGTCAATCTATCCAACATTTGGTCTAGAAAGGGTAAAGGAAAGTGATCTTTTCTGATGGTCATATTTAATTTCCTATAGTTAATACAAATTCGCCAACCAGTAACTTGTCTGTAACTTGTCTTATTGGTATTAATGTCTTATTGGTATTAATTCATTATTCTCGTTTTCTTCAACAGTCACTCCTCATTTCTTCAAAACACAGTGAATTGGGCTTACCCAATCATTATCAGAAATAGAATATATAGTTTCAATTTCTAACCATTTTAAAATCTCTTTTTAATAACTTCTTTCATTGTTGGGTTTAATCTTCTCTGAGGATCAGCTTTACATTCATATTGTTCATCTAATAGAATTCCGTGCATACAAATTGATGGACTAATTCCTTTAATATCTGCTAAAGTCCATCCAAAAACCTTTTATAGTTGTTCAACATTTCTATCAACATTTGTTCTTGAATTTTAGTTGACTCAGAAGATATAATAACAGGCAATGTAGATGCCTCTCCTAAAAATACGTACTTTAAATGGGCAGGTAATATCTTTAATTTAAATTCAGTTGGTTTAATACTTGAAGGAATAAGATTTTTACTATCATTTTCTAACAATTCTAACATTTCAAATTTGTCCTGAATATAATCCAAATCTTCTCTTTTTATTTCATCTTCATTCTAAAAAATTTCTCCTTGCTTTAATTTATCTTCACACTCCTTCTTAAACTATTCATTACTCAGATAATCAGCTACTTCCATCCTGAAACATTCATTATCTTTTTCTATTGCAGGATATTTCATAGCTTTTGCTATATTAAATTTTACTTCTTGATCATTAACTCTCATTATTAATTCTCCTTTTTGCACATCTATTATAGCTCTTCCCTGTTCCAAGAAACAGTCTCCTTAAAATAATAGGAATCTCTTTATCTTCCTCCATATCCAATACTATAAAGTCTACAGGGAAAATAAATTTATCCACTTTTACTAGTACAACCTCTATAACTCCTTTTGGATAAGTTATTGATCGATCAACTAACAAAAGAGTTAAAGTAGTAGGGAAAATTTCTCCCAAATCTAAACGTTTAAAGATCAAAAAGGGCATAAGATTGATACTTGCTCCTAAATCACATAAAGCTTTTCCATAAAACTTTTTACCAATTGCACAAGGTATAGTAAAACTACCAGGATCTTTTAATTTTTCAAGAAGCTTTTTCTGAATAATAGCACTACACGCTTCACTGAGTGCAACGTTCTCATGATCTGTAAACTTCCTTTTCTTATTTAGTACATCCTTCATAAATTTCACATAACTTGGCATTTGTTCGAAAGCTTCAACAAAAGGAATATCTATCGTTAATTTCTTAAGGATTTCCAAAAATTTTGTAAATTATTTATCTTTATTTTTCTGCTTCAACCTTTAAGGAAACAGAGGTAATGGTTTTTCTAAAGGAACCTGTGTTTGTTCATTTTCATGTTGATCATTTTCCATTTCTTCCTTCTCTTCATCAACTTCAGTTTCTCTTTGGATCCTTGTTTCAACATCTTTTTCACTTCATAATTGAATAAATTTAATTTGCTCTTTATTTTGATATTTTGGATTAAGTTCCACAGTACTCGGAAGAATTCCAGAAGGTCTGTTACTAAGTGCAGTAGCAATATGTTCTAATTGATTTTCAATATTTCTAATAGCAGCCCCTTGACTTTTTATTTGATTTCCCATATTCAACATCACTTCTTCCATCGTTAACTTCTTTTCCTTAACTTGTAGGTTAGGATTGGAGTTAAATCCTGGAGGATAATAAGGTAAAAAATTAGGATTTCTTTAATTGTTCAGATTTTCGGATAAATTCACCGGATTGTTATAATTATTCTAACTAAAATTAGAGTGATTTTCCATCCAAGGTTAAAATAGTTAGAATAGGGATTGTTATTTCGATTATTTATAGTGTTTAAAGTTTCATAAGATGGTTGAGTATCAAGATTCTATCCTAGTGAATTTTCTTCTAATACTTGGAGTATTTGAGTATAGTTCACTCCTGTTTGATCAATATTTTTAGAAATAGCAGCAATTTGAGATGCAAAAATAAACATTGCATCAAAATCATGAATACTGGCTACTCTCTTAGGATTTACCCTTTCAGAGGGCAATTGAAAATTATTAGTAGTCATTTCTTCAATTAAAGAATATGCTTCATCAAAAG
>NW_018165671.1:40704-48929 GCF_001263595.1 Phalaenopsis equestris | reverse complement strand
TTCAAACTGACAAAAAGATGTAATATAATTTCTAAGCTTAGTGGTTTTCGAGGGTAGAAAATATTTAGCCAAGAATTTTTATGATAGTTCTCCCCAAGTTCTAATAGATCCAGGTGCTAATGAATTTAACCAATCCTTGGCTTTATCCCTGGATGAAAAAAGAAAAAGTCTAAGCCTAACAACATCATTAAACACTCCGTCATATATAAATGTAGCATAAATCTCAAGAAAACTAGCAAGATGTAAGTTAGGATCTTCACTAGGTGATCCTCCAAACTGATTATTTTTGTATCATTTGGATAATAACAAGTTTAAGCTCAATGAATTACATGTAAGATCAGGATTTTGAATTATCAAGTGAAGTTCATCTGTTGTTGGATTCGTATAATCCTTTAAAGGTCTTTGTCGTTTCTCATTTATTGGATTTTCTAAGTTATTTGCCATTTCTTTTAAATTTTTAATTTCTCTTTGTTGCTTTTGAATTTTTCTAATGAAACTTTCTAACTCTGAATCGTAAAGTACTAAGCCTTCAGATCCAATATTTCGCATAAGCAAAAAAAGTAAGCAAAGTAAAATTCTTTTTTTTTGGATTTTTGATTTTTTTTTATATATATATTTTTTATTTTTATATATTTTTATAGTATATATATTTCTCTAACTTTCCTAATTTATCAAAATTATTTAATTTACCTAAATTTAACCGTTACCTTCCCCATGCAAACCATAAATGCAAATCAAACAAAATCACTGTCACCAATTTTGAATGGTGAGATGTTCTCAAAACTAAAGTACTTAACTATTAGCAAAACATAAATGCAAAGTTTAAAAAGTAAATACTAATATACTAACTATATTTATGTAATGAAGATTTCTTATGTGAAAAAGCATCTTCCCACTACAATGAGGTTCTGGTGAAATGAGATGAGATTAATGTTTACAATATGTATTGTGACAAAAAGGAGCAATTATAATTTTCTACTCTGATACAGTGCATAGAATTAACTCTCGCTTTAGTTTTTAAACACTAAGACCAAATTGGGGATTTTAGTATATCACCCTAAAGATTTTCCAATTTTACACCCAACAAAGAATATTTCACTATTTATTTGCACTTAATTTCATGAATAAATTTCTCATTCATGAAATTAAATGTGATCCTCACTCTGCTGTAGAACTCATACTCCATTTCCCGGATCATATGTTTCACAACATATTTTAACAAATCAATTGGCCAGATTGAAATGTAAATTAAGTTTGGAGTTGAAAAATCATCACAATTTATTGTATATTTAAATATTGACACATCATATTATCTCTTCATTTCACCATATCTTAGAGTAGGGAGAAAGATAGAGTGAAATACTCAGAATTTATGAGAAAGACACAACAAAACATAAATTTCATATATAAAAGAAAGTTTATACAACACTAATAAACAAATAAAACTTATCTGAAACTCTTTCTCAAAACAAATCTCTGGTAGCCTTTCCTTAGAATGCAGGAAGAAGATATCTCTCACTTTTCTTCTTCTCCAACACTCTTACAAAAAGTTTCACATTAAATCTCACCACATAAACTATAAACTATAAAAAAAAAATCACTAATGGACTCCAATATCGTGATAGAATGAAGATGGATTATGAGTAATGGTGAAAATGGAGTTTGGTGGTATGTCTTGGAGCGCAAAGGAGCCATATAAAGCCTAAGGTCCGTTCTCCAAGAGGTGCCTCCAAAATCTCTTAAAAAATCATCCAAATACATCTAACCTTCTATAAACGGAGACTGAACCGCCTTTGGCACTATTGATGCTGGTTCTGGCTTTGTGGGCGCTAAGTAAAAATTTCAGCTGTTCTATTGTTCTGCGCCGTCGGCGCTACCCTTGGCGTGGTCAGCTTTGAGTACTTCTTCAAAAACGTCATTTTCACTCCAAATTCCATCCTTTTTGCTTCCTTTTTGCTTTAAGTCCTAAAAATCAATAACCTGCAAGAAAACATCAAAATACTTTCCATTATTCCATTAAGGTGCAATGAAATACTTTCCATTAAGGTGCAATGTTACCAAAAATAAGTATAAAATATGGGTCTAAAAATGCATATATTTTCGGTGTACTAATATCCCAACACGGCAAAGCACGTCCGGGCCATAAGGGCAGAGGACGAATCATCATATCCCAAATGGGCGGCAGCTCATCAGTATTGGGTCGTCAAGGTGATATCAACGAAGTCAAGGAGTGATAGGGCTCAAGGGGGCTCAACAAAAGGAAGGTAGAGTAATCCTAGAAGATAGAGGTAACTGGGCCCGGGTACCACAAACCCGTCATATACAGCTACTAGGACCCTAAGTCTATCTGGTCGTGCAGGTAGTCAACCCATCACATCCTGAAATCCTCAGTCAGCAATTTGTGAATTGCATCATCCACAGGAACCTCGATAGCCCTAAGGTCAGAGGAAGAAAACTTTATCTTATGACTATAACCTGAAGCTCCAAGAGGTGGCACTTAAACCTGCCAAAGTGGTAAGGATGCCTCAAGAAAGAAGAGAAAGTGGAGATTCAACTACAAAGCTAGACACACTCGAAACAAAAGGACTTATACCCCGTCTGGGTCGGGGAGCCTTCTAACACCCTAGGCGCACTAGACAACCACCTATATGAAGGTATGTTGAGCCAATCAGGTTGGAGAAGTACGGGGACTCCTCCTCGAGACATTTAAATATGAATGTAGTTATCTAGAGCAGTCCTAAGTATTTCCTAAGTATTGTTAAGTATTGTGGAGGCCCTATTAATATATGAAGGAAAGTAAATGTTGCAATTTTTAAATCCTGAATATTTTAATCCTAAATTTTAATTTTCTTGAATATTTTATTTAGGCTCGTTAAGGCATCACAACCAACACGGGGTGACTCTCTTAACAAGCCTAGCTCGCTATCCATGCAAACATGCAAATGCAAATGCAAGCAAATTAAAACATATAAGTAGTAATAAAGAGTATGTCGTGAAAGCATCTAGTCAAAACAAAGTGTTGTGCCAACCGGGTCGGGGTAGCTGACTGAGGCACAAATTGTACCAACCGGTCTGGAATGACTAATTGAGGCACAAGTGGTGTCGGTGCAAGTGAAAAAATGAGATACAAGGTGCAAGTGCAAGTGCAACGTGCAAATGCAAGGTGTAAAGCGCAAGAGTGAAGTGCACATGCAAGTATGATATATGACATACAATATATAACATGCAAGACATACACATGCAAACAATGAGGTGCCAATGGACCACATATGATAGTGAGCCATGCTCATACTAATGACCTCACCTGAGAAACCTAGGGCTAACGCGCTTGGATTTGCAGCATCGCCTCCTCCAGTTTTGGCGTGGCAATGTGGAGGGTTTCCCCTTCCGATTTCTCGTAAGGGAAACTCTCCACCATTCATAGGGCGGACTAGCTACAAATCCTTTTCTACTCTACAAATATCGATGATGTTATAGGAAAGACTAGCTACAAAGCTTTTCCCATCCTTTAAGATCGAACTCAACTAATCCCTCCAAGAGAGATTAGCAGCTCCAAAACCATTGGAAATTGAGATTCCAACCCGGTGGGATAACGATATAAGGCTCACAACAAAGGAGGGACACTCAACTCTAATTATAAACTCAAATTCACCTTTCATATAATCAAACCAAACCAAATTCAAGCTTAATTAGCCCATGCTTTGAGCTCAATTTTGATCCAAATCAAAACCCCAATTTTGACCACATGACTTAATCTCACCTAATTGAACCCCATAACCTACTCAATTTACCCTAATTTGGATTCTAAACTCTTCATAACACTCCTACACACCAAATTGAACTTTTAGTTGGCCTTGGTGAAGCCTCAATTTCACTTAATTTTAACCTAAGTCCAAAAATCCCTAAATTTTCCCTAAATTGGCTATGTCTCCAAATTCCACCAAATTGAATGTCCTAACCCCAAAATTGACACCTAATTTATGTTGAAAAACTATTTATGACATTTCTATGGACCATATTTAACCATCAATTTGGACTTAGCCCAACCTGGATCCAAGTCCAGTCCAACATGCCCAAATTGACCAAAATCCCAAAATCCTTCAAATTGAGCTTTTAATTGACCTTAAAATTACTTCAATCCTTCACTAAAAATCTTAATTGCAATCATCTACAGAATTTTGATCAATCAATTGAGCTCAAAGTCATGGCTAGCTTAACTCAAGCCCAACTCTTAGCCTTTTTGACCCAAATTGGACCCATGCACCAAAATTGACTTGACCATCCCAAAGTCACCAAATTAAGGTGTCACCAAATTAAGGTCCATCCCAAAGTCACCAAATTAAGGTGTCCACAACCACTAAGCACACCTTATTGACCAGGCTAAACCCTCTCAAAGCACCCAAGGGACCAATGGGTCCCTAAATCCCTAAATTAAGGGATCTTATCCAATTTTTGAGCCTTAACCAAAAATCTCTTCCATTATCACTTACCATTGGGAGTAAATTATAACTAAGCCTCCCCCTGGCTCACCTGACCTTCTGGCCACCAACCCTGGCCCTGTCAGCTAACCTAATGGTTGGGAAACACCAAAATCAAGACCCCCAAGATCAAATTCAATCCCAATTTCAACCCTAGAGGCCAGCTCATCCCCATGGCTCTTTAGAGCTCCTAAACCCTCCACATAAGCACCATTTTACACCAATCAATTAGTCATGATCTCCCCCCTAAGCTCCGCTATTTAATCAATACCTCCATGGCCAGAGAGAGGAGAGTGCCAAAATCCTTTGGGAAACTCTGTTCAATTGCTTTCAAACACTCTCGAAGAACTCCTAAAAGAACTCCTAAGCTCGAACTCCTAAGCTCATTGCCACAATTTTCCCCCATTGATCCCCACTGTGAAAGCCCAATTTTGAGCTTAAACTTTCAGATCAAACTACGACATCACTCCATAATCTTTTGAACTAAAATTAATTGTTCACATACCATCCCTAGAGTAAGAGGAGTTGATTCCCCATCAAACCCACCTTTGAAACAACCTCTATGGTAGCTCTAGACCAACACCTAAAATCCACCTTGATCGAAAAAATAACTAGACAATTCACAAAGGCTTGAGACTTCATCCAGAGGTTTTTTGGGTCTAATCAAGCTACTACAACCATCTGATTGAGGCCTCCCCTCTCAGACATAGGTATTGAGCTCTAACCCTAGCTTGAGTTTATTTTGATTCTCCATTTGTATTGTCTTGATTCCATACTTGATTAATCATATAAATGTGTTCTTCTTAAGTATATGAAGGTTCAGAAACAAATCCCATGCGTCCCATGCAATTTGGTTGAGTTTAGACGAAGATCTTAAGGTTTCAGTGTGAATGGCTTACAGGTTAAGTCACTTGAGGACGATAACGGAGAACCGTCCGATTGCGCGTGTATCCAACCAACAGAGGAGTTCAAGCAGAATGAGCGGATGGTACGTGAACCGCGGGCCGCGTGCAGTTGAAGTGGATGGCAGCATCAAATGAGAGCACACGACATGTGATATCGGAGCCGCCATAGGATGAGGTGATGCCGCATGGATAAGTAGAAAAATAAGGATTTTCTGAATTATTTTAAATGCCTAAACTTCAAAAATCCATATCTTTATCTATCAAAAATCCATATCTTTATCAAACTTCAAAAATCCATATCTTTATCTAGAAAAATCATAAGAATAAAAGAAAAATACCTTCTTGCTCAGTTAAGAGAGGAGAACAATGTGGATTAAAAATAAAAATCATTTTCTTTTTCCCTATATTTTAATGAATTAAAATGAATTAAATACTGAATTAAATACCCTCTGGGATCTTTCAATTCTCCATGACTAAACATTGCTCACCATGGCTTGAAATTTTAAGGGTTTGTTCCCCATGACAGAGGCTATGTCTTCTGATTTTTTCAAGGTCAGAGGACATTCCTATGCCTCTATCCCTAATTTTCAAGTTAGAGTAACCCCTTTGGCTTATTTTAATTATATAAATCAAAATATCATTTGGAAAATTATGGGAATAATTTTAGTAGGTTTCTTGTGGTCACGGGAGTCTAAGAAAAATATTATGATGTTTTGAATCATCTTGTACATTCCTATAACATTCCTATATTTAATTAAATATTTAATTAAATGCATATACTTTATATTAATTTATGTAAATTAAATACTTATCAAAAATTGAAAAAATCACTTCCACATTATTCTTAAAAATCATGTCTATCCACTGTGAAAATTTGAAAATTATTTGGCTAAGTCTAAGCACTAAAGTTGATTTTCGAAAAGCCTTGTATTTTTGTACAAAAATGATTATAATAAATTAAATACACTTGGGAAATATTTGGAAAGTGGTTTTCTGATTTTTCTTATGATCACGGGCACTTAAGAAAAATAAAAGTTATTTTTGGTAAAATACTTGATTTTTTAGCTTCATTTTGGATTTAAAATAATTGAAAATCCTAAAAATATCAAAATATTTCTAAATGTGCCTAATTGCTCCCTGATCACTAAAGAATTATTAAAATATTTTTCCTAATTTTCTTATGTTAAAAAATAAATTTTAAGGGCTTAAAAGTGAATTTCCCTTATTTTCCCATTAAAATAATTATAAGAAATTAGTTCAAAAAATCATGAAATCTTGCCTAAGTGTTTCTCTGACCTTAGGAGACCTCTAATAAATTTTCCATAAATACAAACTTTATTTTGGATAATTAAATAAATTAACCTTTGAAAGTCATATCTTCTAAATTTAAATAATTATCTAAATTAAATTAAAATTTTGAGAGGTCCACATGTTTTCCTCTAACATTATAATTACTTCATGAATATGACACTTTAAACCCTCAAATTTATTTGAGTTGTGCTTCGGTGCACGACCCTCTTTATCTAAAGGTAAAGGAGGTATTCTCCGATCTGCTTCTGCATGGTTCTTGGTATTGGGAGGAAGCAGAAGAAATCTGTGCGTCTTTGAGGAGGCCCCTTCAAACTAATGGAATTAGGCCGGCGTCGAGAAAGATTTGACATTCCCTAAGTAACTCTGTGCTCCAGACGGGGGAAATGAAAGCAGAATTCGTTATCTCTCCTCCCTCCCACATGTTCAATCTTTTTTTAGCTGTTTCCCCAGAGTTATGAGGTGAAGTGCCCTAAGGGCAAAGTTGAAATTTTAGACTTTGGTGCCCTAATCAAAATTTAGGATTAACCAAAGGGAAAATGGGTAGTTTTGATCTTAATAAACATATTTGGATGTTTGAAATACAATGGGATTAAATGTTAGAAATTCACTCACTACCCTTGCACAACATCAACAAAACCATAATCCTCCTAATTTTCATGACTTGGAATTCAACTAAGATCAAACGATTCTTAAGTGATGGGCTTAAGTCAGAAAGATGGACATTTACTTTTCTTAAGCCCAAAGTTGAGGATGGTTTGACAATTTAATAAAGTGCATGTCATTGAAATCAAAATTTTGATAATCATATTTTGACCTATCATGATTGTTAAAGGCTTAGTAGTGACATAGAATCGATGTCTAAACCCAATTGATTAGATTTAGAAGATGACATAATTGGTGATTAAAATTTTTAAACACTATAAATCTGACCTTAATTGTGGGAACCACAATCTTAAATAACCTAAACTTGTGTTAGGGGCACCCATTCACATAACTCTTAAACGAAACATCAATTGATTAATCAAGTATTTTATCCTTAAGATAATTGCCAAGTTTCACTAAGCAATGGGGTAGACACACTTTGACCAAAGATGATTAATAGAACAATATGATAAGTAATATGATAAGTTCAAAACAGTTCAAAACGAACTCAAAATATTTCTAGAGATCTTCAAAGTGATCTAAGGTCATGCCTTAAGCATTTTGAAATTTATTGGACATTCCGAAGGGCAAATTGGACTTGTCATATTTGCTCTAAAATCATATACTAGGATCTTCCAAGATCCAACAAAATCATAGCCTAGGGTTTGGTAACTAAACCTTCATCTACTCTTATAATTTAAGGTCCTTGCAATATTATATACATGCCTTGCAAGTACTGACCTTTCAAGTGGTGAAATGAGAAGACTTGTCAGGTACGCTTTTACAGTTTACATTACAGTCTTTTCTTGTACTTTCCACACTATATTTTTATACTTACAAAACTTGCATGTTAAACAACGATGTCACCCTGTATGAAAACGATGTCACC
>NW_018165671.1:22504-40664 GCF_001263595.1 Phalaenopsis equestris | reverse complement strand
AAAACTAAAATCAACCAAGATAAAATTCACCGCCACAACAATCAAAATATAAGACAACTCAAAATTTAATCACAAACATCACAAAACAACAACTGCAACTAAATTAAGATGTCTCTATCGGATGATCGGGAATCCCTCAGAGGAGGTAACCTACGGTTGCTAACAAGACTTCCCACGGTCTAAATGAAAGTATGGAACTCATTGAGTTGAGTTTAGTAAATTCATTTGGATTAAGTGAATCCGATAGAAAAATAGTGGTACCAGAATGAGGGAACCAAAGGATCCTTACCGGTGTCGTTCTAATCAACTTAAATATGCCCATAATATTTAAAGAACCCTAACCATAGGGACATTTGATTTGACATCATGACTTGACACATTAGAAAACTTAAACCAGTCACGACGCGGAGCTTACAGCTAGCATTGTGGGTAGCATGGCCATCTTCAACAGCAAGAGGATCTACAACAGCCTTAGAATTAAACAACAAGCCAAAGAATTTTGAGGTATTTTGCTTATGAAACATAAATCCTCACCTTATCTTTAGGACTTTGTATGACCCTGCTGTACAATATAAACCCTAACTCGTCTTAGGATTCAGAAGTTGTTGTTTGTTACGACCTAAACCCTCACATCTTCCAGGCTATTTGTGTGATCGTTTCACATAAATATAAGCCCTAACAAATAAAATTAGCAGGATGAAACATTTAAATATTTCTCCTCTAAACTGAAGGTAAACCATAGGGTAGCATGGGAAGTCACCAAGGTTCACCTCCGAATCTATGACATCCCCTAGTTCTTCCTCCTTTGGACTCTACAACAAAATTTCTCAAATTTGAGTCATTCCCCTTTCACACTTATACGTCTGGTCTCGTTGAAAATTTCTATCTTTTGGACCTTTTTTAAGACAATATATCCTGATTTTTATTTAGAGATTTCTTAGGTGACTTCGGTTATCTAAGATGTAACTAATTATAGGGGCTTGCCCTTATAGGAAGCTTTCAAACCCAGCTTAATATAAACCCTATTTAATTTTTCATATTAAAGAGGGAAACTTGTCGGCAAATAAAAATGGTTTCGCAGACCAAATGGATGTCATATATTTCTTAGTTTATTTGATCAAGCCTCATCCTCAAGTCCTGTGTTTATTCTTCTAGATAAATATAAACATATATATATATATATATATATATGTGTGTGTGTGTGTGTGTAAATTAAATGTCTTTTTAAAGTGGGCAACGAGATTTCTATTCTAATGACTGACAGCTTTCAACGGGAAACTCCTTAACCAAAAATAGTGCCGACACGGCGCAGCAAATAATATTTTTTGACCTGATCAGAGTCATCTGATGTGCCAAATGCTGGCCGGCCTTTGCCTAAGCGAAGTAGGTGAAAGCTAAAGCCTAGCAAAATGACCCTGGCTACGTGCCCCTTAACACGTGTCGGTGGGTCTAAAGTAGATGTCTCGCACTACAGCGGTCAACACGTGCATCAAACAATGTTCTTTAGCACTCATGCGTACATCCTACGCATGCGACATAAAAAAAATTGATGCCAACAGGCTTGAACTTGGGTCAAGGTTTGGTTTGTTCTAATACTTAGGTCAAGTGATTGACAAAATTGATGTAGATGATTTTTATGAGAAATTTGGAAAAGGAATTGGGTGATTTTGAATTGATTTGGGAGTTTAATTTAATGGAACTTGGCTCAGGGTCAATCTTTGGGGCATTTGGGCTAGACTTGGGTTTAGATTGGGCTAGGGTTTGGGTTTGGTTCAATTGATGGCTCAAATTAGTTCAAGGGATTGTGATGAAGAATTTTGGATATCAATTGGGTTGAATATATGGAGTTATGTGGTTTAATTTGGTGACATTTAGACTTTAGGGAAAATTTGGGGATTTTGATTTAGGTGAGACGGGTGAGTTTTGAACTTAAATTAAGGTCAATTGAGGGCTCAAATTGATCAAGGGGAATGTTGTGAGGAGTTTGGAACTCAATATTGGGGAAATTGGTTTGGTTATCGGGTTCAATTTGGGGGAATTTCAGTATATGACTGTTTAAGGAGTTTGAGATGATTTTTTAACAAAATTGGGTGGTTTGGGTAATTTTTGAAAAATGAGGGTTCTAGGGGCAATTTGGTACTTTTGAGAAAGTTTGGGGTAAAAAGGCAACATTGGGTATTTAGGTAGGATGAGATCAATGGAGGCTGTTAATCATAAAATTACCCCTTTTTTGAGGGATGAGACCAAGGGAGCTCCCACTATGGATCCTCCTTGTGCTGGTCTTAGCCAAACCATAGCGTAGGGCTAAGGGTTTAGCGGACCATCCACATGAGTTTCCAAAAGAGTAAGCGGAAAAAGTTAAGCATGCCTAGGTTATGGTTTAGGCCAACAGTGGAACTGTGTGTGTGCAAGACTAAGACCATACCACCTAGGGTTAACCCTAAGGCCAAACATCCTATGGGGGCTCTTCTTGAGCTCCCCCATATTGGGTTCACCTACTAAGTGCTAAAGGTTAGAACCAACATATAGAACTTCAAGATGAGCCAAGAATAGTTTTAGAATTTCTAATGGTGAGGGTTCCTTGACTAGTTTTCTAGGAATAGTCAACAGGAAAGTCTTATGGCTAGATCCTAGCTTTTTAAGGAAGAAACTAGACCTCATCTAAAATTGAGGTCAACAATATTTCATCCTATCAATTATTATTATTTAAGGCTTACACTTGAATGAACTGATCATACAAATAGCCTGAAAGATAGGAGGATTTAAGTCGTGATGAATGACAACCTCAGAACCTAAGGCGAGTTAGGGCTTAAATTGCACAATATTGTTGTACAGTAGCCTAAAGATAATTTAAGGATTTATGCCGTGTCAAATGGGCTACCTCAAAGTCCTATACCTTGTTATTTAATTCTAAAGAAATATTTGCTGTTGTAAATATATTTGATCTCTTGAAGTTGTTCTTCTGTCGTCCTTGTCATGTTGCCCATGGAGTTAACTCCAAGCTCCAAGTTGAAGTGACAGCTCCAGGTTTGAGGTTTACGATTTTACAATTTTTGTGAGAAGTTTTGTTGTTGTTCAAGTATAATGGTGGAGGATTAAATTTGATTAGAGCGACACCAGTTAGGATCCCATGATTCCCTCATTAAGGTACCACTTTTTCTTTTGTATTTACTTAGTCTAAACGAGTTATTATGCTCATTTAAACTGGGGAGATATCATCAGCAACCGTAGGTTACCTCATCTGAGAAAATTTCATAAATTTAAAAGGATGTATTATGTTGATTTTTTTTTTGAAAATGTAAACTTATTCTTGAAAATATGTTTTGGTTTAGTTTTACATGTAAAGTAAATAAATGCAGGTAGAAAATGTTGTAAGGTAAATAAATAAATATTCAAACGCATAAAATGTAAATGCATACCTAGGCCTCTGCTACTACTACATGGTTAGCACTATAAAGCATAATATTTTTGCAGAAAATACAAATGAATTGTAGGAAAGTAAACAGGAGTATCCAGTATGAAAAAATTCAGAAAAACAAGTTGTAGCAAAACACAAGAATAAGAAGAAAACAGGAGTATCCAGTCAAGAACTCATAGGAAGATACAAAAAACAAGGATTTTATATTTAAAAGAAAGGTCATACAACCATAAGAAGTAAATACAACTTATCTTAAGTTATTCCCCAAGCAAATCCCTTGAATCTTTGAACTCTCTTCTCTCTCTACAACTTCACACAACTCCTTCCCCAAGCAAATCCCTTGAATCTTTGAACTCTCTTCTCTCTCTACAACTTCACACAACTCCTTCCCCAAGCAAATCCCTTGAATCTTTGAACTCTCTTCTCTCTCTACAACTTCACACAACTCCTTTAGATGAATAAGGGAGAAGAAATCTCTCACTTTCATTCTCCTCTTACACTCCTTAGAGACCACTGAAACTCACACCACCGAATTTGGGCACCAAAAGCAGTTTAAATTTGTTTAGAATGAATTCCTCAAGAGATTTCCCAAGCACCCCTTCAAAATCCATCCAAATACATTGATTTTGGGCATAAGTCGACTTCGAGCATTGTCGGTGCTCAGATATTCAACTCAACCCATACTCTTTAGAAATGGGCACCACCAGCGCCCATTCTAGCACCGCCGGCGCCAGTAGGCAGTTTAGGCTACTTTGTCTCTTTTTGCTCCAAATTTGTTCCTTTTTTGCTTCTTTTGCCTCCAAACATCTAAAATCACCATACTTGCAACAAAACATGAAAAATACCTTCCTTTAAAGTGCAATATCACCAAAAAAGAGTAAAAATACATATAAGAAATCCAACATATTTTTGGTGTGTCAAAATCCCTCAAACTTAACTATTACTTGTCCTCAAGTAATTCTTCTACTACATAAAATTATGATTCATGATAGAGAACTTCACTTTAAAGATATTAGAATTTTTGATTTAAATGAATATAATAGCAAGACTTTCAGAAAGGTTAATAATAATTCAGATCAAAATTATAGGTGCAAGATAATCTAGTCATCAAGTCTAGGAGTTCTAGTCTCATACTTATTTCAAGAATAAATATAATTTGTCACAATAAGTGCATGGAATAATAATATGAAAAAGAAATCCATGAGAACTCTATTAGTAAGGATGCTAATACTTTAAATATAACTTCATAAATGTACTTAATGTTTTCCTTTAAGTTGATTCTAGTGAAGCTAATTTTTTATTAGGCATCTCCTCAAGTTTCTCCTCACTTATACTTCTTTTTTTTTCTTTTCTATATATGGATTGTTTTGCAATCCTTTTCTTTTTCTTTTCTCTCTATTTTTCTTCTTTTTGGATTGTTTTTATATCCTTCTTTTTCTTCTCAAGAGAGGATTGCTACATCTGGATAGCCTTTAATAATTTTGAACTTCACTTTATAATTTTGAACTTCACTTCACTTTCCTCCCCTTAAAGTTGGAACTTGTGACATTCCTTTATTTTATAAATGTATATTAGTTTTTAAATGATTCATCATAGAGTCTCACTTCCTATCCCTTCATATTAACCCCAAGGACTCTTAATATTTCAAAAATACAATTTTCCTTTACTTTAATTAATCAACTATAGTCTAATCCTCTTATACTAAATATCTTGGCCTATAAAGTTAATCTTCATTATTAGAAATTTTTCACTTAAGCCTTCTAAGATATTTAAATAAAACCAAAATTTAGTTATCTAAAGTTAAGTCCTAACATCATAAACCATGTTAAAATTAATTTTGAAATAAAAATATTTTTAATGAGGACAACTAAAAGTTCAATTTTTTTTAACCTCCCCCAAACTTAAATTTTTCATTACACAATAGAAAAGGTAAAAATTACAAAAGAAATCTAACCTTTTGTAGCGTGCTTTTGATCATTCTAAACTGTGCAGGTATTCATCACAAATTTGAAATAACAGGCCTGAAATAGTTAAAAGCTTTTCTACACATAATATATTAGAGATTTGCAGGATAAAGAAAAATTTTAGAGCATAAACTTTAAACATCTACTGCATTAAACATCTACTTAAACATCTACTGCACATATATAACTACTCCAATTTTAAACTAAAGAGACAAACTAACACACATCCATTAATTACAACCACATCACAGTTTTAGTATACAAGCATAATAGAAAATAGAATATAAATACATATGACCATTGATCCAACATAAACTACAAACACTACAAACCCAACAAACTAACACAAACACAACAAACTACCACTCATCATAACAAACTACCACAAACACAAAAAACTACCACTCATCATCACCTCTGGCATCCTCTGGGTCATCAGCTAGCTCGTACGGAGTATAGTGGGGGCAAGTAGGAAAGATCAAACCTAAGTCTCCCCTCATGAATCTAACCTGAGCATCATGAAAAGTTATATCGTACTCAACCCTCCTCCTGGTGTACTCATCATTGGCCTCATTTCTTGCTTCTATTCCAGTGATCTGATTGTGTAACTTCTCAATGTCACCTTGTTGAATCATCAACGGTTCCATAACATTAGAAAGAGTATATGCTCTGGAAGTAGAAGGAATATCACGACTAGCAGAAGGGGCAGAATGGTCATCACCACTCTTACTCCCTGATCTCCATCCCACATGAGCTTCATAAGTCTTAATATTGTCTTTGCAAATAGGCTTCAAAGGATGGACCCATTCTTCACAATGATCAAACTCAACTCCTGATGAACCCAGTCTTCAATGCCCCAATCCTCCTGTAGTCTCTCCCTTCGCAATAGTCTGAATACGCTTATAAATAATTTCCCTAATGTTAATTATCATTGAATTTTGAATACATAAATTCAAGATGGCTCTATCTCGAGTAACTTCACTGTGATGATAAGTAAGCAGTAGTTTTTCTGAAAAGGTAATGTTAGGTTTTAGATGCAACATTCAACATAGAAGCAGAAAAATTTATCCTTTGCCTTTGCTTAATTTTCCTATTTTTTAATTTTCCACTCTCCTTTCCCATCAGTAAGAAAGGCAATAACTTCATCCAAGTTAGAATCATAGTACCAAATGATGTATATTCACAAAAATTAGGATTCCTCAACTGATAAAATTCATTAGTCTAGTTTGGGGTAAATTCTATCATTTTCCCTCGGACATACACCTGATCTCCCGTAGTCCACAATAGATTTGCATAAAATTCTCAGACTATCCCTAAGATCACAATAGCAGTAAAACAACAAAATATTTCCCACTTCCAATCCGCTATCAACTGCTCCAAAACTCCACCTGGATTTTCAAATGCTCGATCATGTATACACTTCTTATTGCTTAAGTGCGAATTGAATTGATACTCGACTTTAATATTAACAAACTTTCCTTCATCATAATCCAATTTTTTCTTCCCCTTACTCATCCTTGGAGCCATATGAGAATTTCAAAAAAAATTCAAAATAACTCCAAATAAACTTCAAAATCAACTTATAATAAACTCCAAAGACAAATCTAGCAAGTAAAAACTCCTACATTATAGATAATCTCCAAATATTCACAAAAACTCCAAATTTCATATTTTCCAAATGTAAGAGATTCATATGGTGAAAATAAAAAAAAATTTAGTTTAGAGTGGAGCTCTTACCAAAAGAAGATGACATCCACACTTTTTAAGCCTAGAAAATGCTCCAAATGGCAATGCAAGCAAGCCCTAGTATGAGTTTTCAGCCCTAGCTAAAGGTTAAAGACGATAAAAGGGTAAAAAAGGTGGGTCCCTAAGTAAAATTTGTGATTTTAAGGCAAAACTAGGCTTTTCATGTTTTGGGCGCCTTCAGTGCTCTATTGATCTAAAATACCCAATCTTTCTGTATTTGGGTGTCGTCGGCGCCAGACATATTTCATGGTCTAGAAAAAAAAAATTGTTGTAATTTTGATCATTTTGAAATCATATCAGCATCTAATTGGCCTTTTTAAGCATAAATTATCATAATAAAGTGATCAATTAACATGAATTTACACAAACAACACAAAACACCACTTTTTTAATATAAAATCCAAATTATGAACATACACACTTAAGCACACAACCGCATATGTTTTAGCAAACTATGTCACATCAAATTTCAGTGTGCACTCAACGACAACACTCTAACACTGAAAACTAAACATAAACACAAATCTCAAGCATAATTAGTCTGAAATCTTAAAGAAAAGCAATCCAAATACTAAGCAAACTTAACATAATAAAGTTCAAACACTACATACTAAATACTAAATATCAAATTGAGTCACTTCCTCTCATCGGTATTGCTACTATTATCTTCTCTGATATCTTTCATAGATTGGTGGTACACGAACAAGCTGTAAAAGGGGCGATATAAAAACTCATCAGTTGAATCTTTAATAATCAAATCTTTTCTCTTCATCAAACGTATTAGACCCTCTTCAATATGCCTAGTGTGATCAAATTGTTCCTTCATCCTCCTATCCAGATGATCAAATAACTCTGAGATATAGTTAATTGCATTCATAAGATTTTGTACCTCTTTCTCCAATGTCTTCTTCTTCTTCAGAACCAACTGTGAACTTTAACCATTCAGAACCAACTGTGAACTTTCAGGAAAGTAGGGTAGGATAGGCGTGAACTCTGAGATGGTTGATCTACAATAATGCTCATATCATTCTCACCTTCAATTGCTTCACAATCATACAGATTAGTTGGATCCAGGGGCTTCCAAGGAAGAAGAACTTTCTCTCAGCTTTTATATGGCACTTGTGATTGGCTGCAGAGAAGAAATATGCTGGAAGGATGTCCAAGCCCATATTTAGATCCGTGTACAATCAATCCAAGATAGATCTCACAATGATGGTTTCAATATAAAAAGGTCTCTCCATTTGAATACAATAATTTAGAATTGCACTATCCTTAGTCACTTTGCTAATATTCATGGTTGGGAGTAACTTTTTAGGTATGAAGAAATGTCATTGCTTCGACACAGGATTTAACAGTGTAGTAGAGAAACTTACATACCCGTTGTCTCTTATCTCCCAGTCTTCCTTTTCATTCGTCAGAAATCGGTAAATCTCATTCATATTGTCTCTCGTAGGGGAAAATTTATATAATGGCATATTGGTACATTCTCTATCATAAATAAGTCGTTAATCTTTGAATTGGTAAATGCTACAAACCTGCCTCTCACATAGACGAATCTTTGGTGATCCCATGTAGATTAGCATAAAACTCTTTAACCACAGGAATGACTACAATGGCAGTAGTGTAACATATGACTTCCCAATGCCTCTGCATAATAATATTCTCTACTCAAGTACTTGGAGCATTCATACCATGATTTTTGAAGCCTCTCTCCTTGATTAGCCTCCTCTTTATCAGAACCTTGTTGAACAAGAACTGCGCTTCGACACTGATGAATTTTCTCCTGTTGAACAATCTAAATCTTGGAGTTTCTATGGATTTGGAAGCCATGAGATGCGAATTTTGGCTCTATCCTATCATTTTTCTGGAGTTCAAGAGTTTAAAAATCGAGTTTAGGCAGTTATAGGGGTGAAAATCCCGCCAAAGTCTGCTAAAAATCGAAAATTCAAACGGGTAACTGTTTTCGATCATGGGTGCTGATTTGGGAGCCGTCGGAGCTCTACCTCCAATCATAGGTAAGAATTATCCAATAGGGCGCCGTCAGCACCAGAACAATAAAAATGCTCCAAATTTTGTTTTTGCCATAAATCTTCCAAATTTTAGATTCGCTCCAACATTAATCATTATTTTATGATATTTATGAGTAAGTAGGACTCAAATACATAATTAACTAATAGTAATAACAATTAAAAAAAACTAAATCTTAAAGATAACTATCTGTTGCCTCCCTCAAAGTGCTTGATTTAATGTCGTCAGCCCGACCAACTTAGTTTTCATCAGGTTGACTCGACAATAAAGCCTCTTTAAAACTTGGTTGAGATCCCTCAAAATAAGGTTTTAACTTATGCCAATTAACTTTAAACATTCTTCTAGTCTTAGGATCTTCAATATCAACACCACCCACGTGATAAAATTTTATAACAGTTAAAGGTCCTACCCACCTAGACTTTAGTTTTCGTGGAAATAATTTTAATCTCGTATTATATAGCAAAACTTTTTGTCTAGGTTCAAATCTCTTATTAAATATTTTGATCATGCCATATCTTCTTTTTCTCCTTATAAATATTATCATTATTATAAGATTCATTTCTAATTTCTTATAATTCATTCAATTGAAATAATCTTTTCTCACCAGCATCTTTTAAAAACAAATTCAATTATTTTATCGCTCAATATGCTTTTCACTCCAATTCTACTAGTAAGTGACACTTCTTTCCAAAAAATTGGTCTATAAGGAAACATTCCTATATGAGTTTTATAAGCAGTCCTATATGCTTATAATGCAGTATCTAATCTAACAGACCAATCCATTTTATGTGGATTTATATGCTTCTAATTTCTTATATTTTGAGGTGCATTCTTCTGGGATCTTGTTTCACTAGGGTCATATCTTTATCTACCCTAAGTTTATGAACTGCAACCTCTGCTAATTGTCCTGACATCTCATCATACCTCCATGCAAAGCAATTTTTGAAGTATGTTAGCAATTTTGATGAGTTGTAAAGATTCTTCATCATTGAGTAGAGAACTTATAAGTATAGGTCGGGGTTGTTCTTCAGTCCCGAGGTTAATTTCCTTTGATTCATCAATGGTTGATTTAATTTCCTCCTCAAATTCTGGTGGTGCATTTTCTATCAGCTGATCAGTAGATTCATCCTCCATATCAAGGCAATCCCCTTTCGATTGACTAGTAACAATCATACAAAATTCTAAATCAATGGCTGGTCCGAATGTACCAAATTTGAGACCCTTTTTCGAGTTTGGAGTTTGACTTTTAACATTCCATAATTTTTCAAAAAGTTGTAATTTATATTTTGGTATTTGTTTTGTTTTGGCAAATGCCCCTATTGAATTAACTTTTGTACGCATGTAGAAAAGTAACCAAAAGGCAATTCCATTAATCAATTCCATTAATTAGGCAATTCCATTAATTCATTAGGATTATCATCCAAGTTTACATGATTTTCAAGATTAGTAGAGGTAGAAGCATGATAAAACTTGATCAACTTTGAACCAGCGCTACAAACTTTAGCGCTACGAACTTTCTTGACCTCTAAACTCTCTACCTTTTGAGGGAGAATCAAAGGGTTATGGTGTTCACATAGTGGTTTGTCCGATCATACATCGTCTCATATTTGCTTTTCTCTGCACCTTCTAAGGACATCTCGTACTGAGGTTTCTTCTGTTTTGTCATCATTATTTCATATTTGAAACTGTCTTCATCACCAATGGTGATGGTTCGCCTAGTCCATTCAACAATTAAGTTGGTTTTTCCTCATCCACGTCCCTGGCCTTGACCTCGGGTGCACAAACTAAAAGAGCCTCCACCAACTTGTTGCAAAAGAGTGGTGAAAGATCACTGAAGTGGAGTTGAATGGCCTCCTCTTTATGATTTTTTTTGAATCTTCACTTTTATTTGTGACAATTTTGTGAGAGAAGATAGTTTTCTTAGGAGGCGCGTAGTAGGGAGCATCTTCATGAATACCAACCTCATGAACTAAGAATGGTTGTAGCTCTCCCTTGATGCAATCTTCTTGTCCTTCTTTGTAGTAATTAATGCATTGGTGTAGAGATGACGGAACCATGTTGTGTTGTTGAATCCACGGTTGACCCAGTAGAGCATCCTTAATGCATTGGTGTAGAGATGACGGAACCATGTTATGTTCTTGAATCCACGGTTGACCCAGTAGAGCATTGAAAGAGGTCTCGGCGTTGATGATATGAAACTTATCTCTAATTCCTCCACAAGAAAACTCGAAGTTCCTCTGAATCACTTCCTTTCGTTACAGCACAAAATTCTTATTCAAAGTGGCAAGGAGAAAGAAATCTCTCACTTTCCCTCCACTCTTACAATCTCTCGAGGAATTCCTCACAATACTAACCCTAAATTAAACTCTCTACACTCTACAAAAAATAAAAACTCAGCAGAAACCACCACGGGGCTCCCCTTTTTTTTGGCCCAAATGTTTCTCTTAAAGTTGTAGAAAAGTTTTCCAAGAGTTTCCTGAGCATCCCTTCAAAAATCGTCCACATTCAATGCATTTATTAAGAGAACCTCCGTTCTCACCGTTGGTGGCTTTGATGGCGCCATCGGTGGCTTTCTAGAATATTTGATTCTAGACTCTTGAAAAATACCCGTCATCAGAACGACATTGTGCGCGTTTCGGCTCATCGGTAGGTTACTGAAAAAAAGTTAGCGTTGGGCACGCCATTGCACTAGCTTGAAAAGAGAAAGCTCTGAGGTTAGCTATTTGGCCGAAACCTTATAATCTTAGTGCAAGCACTAAAATTTAACATAGGTCGATCTGTAGACCGGGTAATTTTTTTTATTTAGCTTAAAAGTACAAAAATTTAATTAATATAAGGAAATTTTAAAAGCGTGTGTAGCACAACACAATTCGATTTAATTTGCAAAATGGAAAATCAAAGTCGAAAAGGAGATGTGAAGTGTTTAGGATCCAGTGCAGGACCAACTTAACAACGCACAATGCCCAGGTAGAATTAGTCCAACAACACACTTATTAGGGTCCGACCCCACATGAAGATTAAAAAGTCCTTAATGGCCTCCTGAACCTCTCTGTTCAAAGGTGATTGAATAGATGGTCCTGAAGTCCGAAGAGTTGACCGTACTTTCCAAAGATAGAATTGGGTAAAGCATGCCAATGGAAGAAAGGTAATTTGATTCATGAGCGACATGAACACATTATCGATGTATGAAGATAATATTTCTTGATTTAAATTGAGAAAAAAGTTAGCCCCCAACAGTGTCGCCAGAAGCTGTTGGCATTAAAAAGTTGAGGAGTTGCCCGTTAAAAGCTGTCGGCCGCGGGAATTGAAATCTCGTCGCTTGCTTCGGAAGGAAATTTAATTTACAAATATATATATAAGTTTTAAACTGTACCTCAAACCTTGTATCTATCCCGAAGGATAAAAACAAGACTTGAGGATGATGCTCGATCAAATAAACTAAAAAATATATGACATATATTTGGTCTGCAAAAACCATTTTATTTGCCAACAAATTATTTAATATGAAAAATTAAATAGGGTTTATATTAAACTGGCTTCGAAAAAGTTTCCTATAAAGGCAAGCTCATATAGTTAATTACATCTTAGATAATCGAAGCCACCTAAGAAAACTTTCGATAAAAATTAGGAAATATTATCTTCAAGGAGTTCAAAAGGATAGGACTTTTCAATGAAATCTAACAAAGAGGTGTGAAAGGGGAATAGCTTGAATTTAACAAAGAGGTGTGAAAGGGGAATAACATGAAAGGGGAATAGCTGGAATAACTTGAATTTGAAAAAGGATAGGACTTTTGGGAGAAAGATAGAGTGAAATACTCAGAATTTATGAGAAAGACACAACAAAACATAAATTTCATATATAAAAGAAAGTTTATACAACACTAATAAACAAATAAAACTTATCTGAAACTCTTTCTCAAAACAAATCTCTGGTAGCCTTTCCTTAGAATGCAGGAAGAAGATATCTCTCACTTTTCTTCTTCTCCAACACTCTTACAAAAAGTTTCACACTAAATCTCACCACATAAACTATAAACTATAAAAAAAATCACTAATGGAATCCAATAATGTGGTGGACTCCAATATCGTGATAGAATGAAGATGGATTATGAGTAATGGTGAAAATGGAGTTTGGTGGTATGTCTTGGAGCGAAAAGGCCCATTTTCTGATGAAATTCGGCCCCAAATAAACCCCAAGGTCGGTTCTCCAAGAGATGCCTCCAAAATCTCTTCAAAAAACATCCAAATACATCTAAACTTCTATAAACGAGGACTGAACCACCTTTGGCACTATCGATGTTAGTTCTGGCTTTGTGGACGCTAAGTAAAAATTTCAGCTGTTCTATTGTTCTGCGCCGTCGGCGCTACCCTTGGCGTGGTCAGCTTTGAGTACTTCTTCAAAAACGTCATTTTGACTCCAAATTCCATCCTTTTTGCTTCTTTTTTGCTTTAAGTCCTAAAAATCAATAACCTGCAAAAAACATCAAAATACCTTCCATTAAGGTGCAATGTTACCAAAAATAAGTATAAAATATGGGTCTAAAAATGCATATATTTTCGGTGTATTAATATCCCAACACGTCAAAGCACGTCCGGGCCATAAGGGCAGAGGACGAATCATCATATCCCAAATGCGCGGCAGCTCATCAGTATTGGGTCGTCAAGGTGATATCAACGAAGTCAAGGAGTGATAGGGCTCAAGGGGGCTCAACGAAAGGAAGGTAGAGTAATCCTAGAATGTAGAGGTAACTGGGCCCGAGTACCACAAATCCGTCATACACAGCTACTAGGACCCTAAGTCTATCTGGTCGTGCAGGTAGTCAACCCATCAAGTCCTGAAATCCTCAGTCAGCAATCTGTGAATTGCATCATCCACAGGAACCTCGATAGCCCTAAGGTCAGAGGAAGAAAACTTTATCTTATGACTATAAGATGAAGCTCCAAGAGGTGGCACTTAAACCTGCCAATGTGGTAAGGATGCCTCAAGAAAGACGAGAAAGTGGAGATTCAACTACAAAGCTAGAAACACTCCAAACAAAAGGACTTATACCCCATCTGGGTCGGGGAGCCTTCTAACACCCTAGGCGCACTAGGCAACCACCTATATGAAGGTATGCTGAGCCAATCAGGTTGGAGAAGTACGGGGACTCCTCCTCGAGACATTCAAATATGAATGTAGTTATCTAGGGCAGTCCTAAGTATTGTGGAGGCCCTATTAATATATGAAGGAAAGTAAATGTCGCAATTTTTAAATCTTGAATATTTTAATCCTAAATTTTAATTTTCTTGAATATTTTATTTAGGATTTTTAAGTAGAAAAATTAGAATTTTAAGTCCTAAAGAGCCTATATTATATCGTGAAATCCCAGATAAAACCATAGAAAGAAAATAAGAAAAACACATACAAGTGCAGACATGCAACATGATGCAAAAGTCAAAACAAGCCAAATCAAAATAATAAACAAGCCAGTGTTGCTGGGTTGGCAACATATCCCAGAAAAGAAAAAGCGCGGTCGGACTCCGCATATACATGCCCGGCCCTAATTTTATACATTAATATAAAATTCAAAATTAAGATACAGGGGCACGAGCATCTGCTCCTAGTCCCCTCCTCATGGTTCCCGAGCCAAACACCTCGAAACCCATGCCCATATCTTATTTCTGCTACAAGACTCTCTTAGACTCTAAAAAGTATATAGAGAAAAGAAAAAGACTCAATCCTGCATGAAAACAAGGGAAAGCTCACATGCAAATAACGTATAATGAGCCATGCCTTAAAAATGGGGGAGCTAAATAACATCTGCAAGTAAAAGGGTCACAAATCATCACATGCTCCCCCAATAGCGATACCTATGTGTGAGCATATAAATAGTCATGGCTCCCTACAGAAAAATACCCTAACACACTACCATGCATATGCAGCATGCAGCCACACCACAAGCATAATGCAAGAGAAAAATATCTGGCTAGGGCAACCAATCCAATAGAGAGCAATAGCCAGGCATCAAAAAGACTACCTAGTAGCCGAAATCCTAGCCTAACACACTATCTAACAAAAAGTATGTCAACCTAGTATCTAAGTATGGGGTAAGTCTGGGATGGTATGTCTTTGACGACGTGACTATACCAGTCCCATCCTAAAAATCTAAAGGATCTAAAGGGTGTCACGAAAAGTGGTGACACAAGTTAGATCTATTAGATATTTAGCACAGTCATACTCGTGTCAATCCCGATGACTTAACTCGTATTGCTCACCAGGATCAACCCAGCAAACAATGCTCGTTAAGGCATCACAACCAACACGGGGTGAATCTCTTAACAAGCCTAGCTCGCTATCCATGTAAACATGCAAATGCAAATGCAAGCAAATTAAAACATATAAGTAGTAATAAAGAGTATGTCGTGAAAGCATCTGGTCAAAACAAAGTGTTGTGCCAACCGGGTCGGGGTAGCTGACTGAGGCACAAATTGTACCAACCGGTCTGGAATGACCAATTGAGGCAAAAGTGGTGCCGGTGCAAGTGAAAAAATGAGATACAAGGTGCAAGTGCAAGTGCAACGTGCAAATGCAAGGTGTAAAGCGCAGGAGTGAAGTGCACATGCAAGTATGATAGAGTGAAGTGGTTTTCTAGAATATTTGATTCTAGACTCTTGAAAAAAACCCGTCGTCGACGTTGTTGGGCTCACCGTCGGCGCCCTAGTTCAAATCTTCATATTTTGGTCCTTTTTGCTCCAAATTCGCTCGCTCCTTTTTGCATCTTTTTGCTCCAATGACCATAATTCAACATACCTGCAACAAAACATCAAAAATACCCTTCTTTAAAGTGCAATATCATCAATGTTAGTATAAAATAAGTATGAAAATCTTAATATATTTTTCTTTGGTCGCACTCTTACAAGAAAGGAAGTTTTGAAGGCAATTCAGGTTAAATTCAGCAGATGTTCCTGAACTTCTGAAGCGGCGACTTTCGTTATGAAGAACGGGGCTTTCCCGAGGATGACCTCAAGATCTTCGAATCTGGCTCCAAAATTGATGGTGGGAACGACATTGTGGGCGTTTCGGCTCATCGGTAGGTTACAAAAAAAAGGTTAGCGTTGGGCACGCCATTGCAGCAGCTTGAAAAGAGAAAGCTCTGGGGTAAGCTATTTGGCCAAAACCTTGTAATCTTAGTGCGAGCACTAAAATTTAATAGAGGTCGATCTGTAGACCGGGTAATTTTTTTTTTATTTAGCTTAAAAGTATAAAAATTTAATTAATATAAGGAAATTTTAAAAGCGTGTGTAGCACAACACAATTCGATTTAATTTGCAAAATGGCAAATCAAAGTCGAAAAGGAGATGTGAAGTGTTTAGGACCCAGTGCAGGACCAACTTAACAACGCACAATGCCCAAGTAGAATTAGTCCAACAACACACCTATTGGGGTCCGACCCCACATGAAGATTAAAAAGTCCTTAATGGCCTTCTGAACCTCTTTGCTCAAAGGTGATTGAATAGATGGTTCTGAAGTCCGAAGAGTTGACCGTACTTTCCAAAGATAGAATTGGGTAAAGCATGCCAATGGAAGAAAGTTAATTTGATTCATGAGGGACATGAACACATTACCGATGTATGAAGATAAGATTTCTTGATTTAAATGGAGAAAAAAAGCTAGTCCCCAGTGGTGTTGCCAGAAGCTGTTGGCATTAAAAAGTTGAGGAGTTGCCCGTTGGAAGCTGTCGGCCGCCGGAATTGAAATCTCGTCGCTTGCTTCGGAAGGAAATTTAATTTACAAATATATATATAAGTTTTAAAAAAATATCAAATCAAACTGACCCCATATTTTTCATAGTTTAAATGAAAGAGCAATATACCCTGTATCTATCCCGAAGGATAAACACAAGACTTGAAGATGATGCTTGATCAAATAAACTAAAAAATATATGACATATGTTTGGTCAGCAAAAACCATTTTATTTGCCAACAAATTCTCCTATTTAATACAAAGAATTAAATAGGTTTTATATTAAGTTAGGTTCGGACAAGCTTCCTATGAGGGCAAGCCCCTATAGTTAGTTTCATCTTAGATAATCGAAGCCACCTAAGAAAACTTTCGATAAAAATTAGGAAATATTATCTTCAAGGAGTTTAAAAGGATAGGACTTTTCAACGAAATCTAACAAAGAGGTGTGAAAGGGGAATAGCTTGAATTTGAAATATTTTATTGTAGAATTCAAAGGAAGAACGAGGGGATGTCATAGATCTTGAGAACCACGGTGACTTCCCAGTCTATCTTATTATTTGGCTTCAGCTTTGAGGAGAAATTTATTTGAGTGTTTCATCCTGCCAATTTATTAGTTAGGGCTTACATTCGTGTGAAACAATCACATAAATAGCCTGGAAGTGAGGGTTTAGGTTGTGATGGAGGACAACCTCAGAATCTTAAGATGAGTTAGGGCTTATATTGTATAGTAAAGCTGTACAAAGGCTTAATATAAGGTGAGGATTTATATTGCATAAGCAAACAATCTCGAAATCCCATGGCTTGTTGTTTTAATTCTAAAAAAATTGGTTTAGCTGGGGAAGAAATATTTTGCTGTTGAATATGGTTGTGCTACCCACCATGCTAGCTCCAAGCTTCTCGTTGCGGTGAGTTCAAGTTTTCTAGTGTGAAGTTATAATGTCAAATAAGATGGCCCTATGGTTGCAGTTTTTTAAATGTTATGGGGCATATTAAAGTTGATTAGAGTGACACCAGTTAGGATCCTATGGTTCCCTCGTTCCGGTACCACTATTTTCTAATGGATTCACCTAGTCTAAGTGAATTTACTAAACCCAACTTAATGAGTTCCCTACTTTCATTTAGACCGTGGGAAGCCTCATTAGCAACCGTAGGTTACCTCCTCCGAGGGATTCCCAATCATCAAATAGAGACGTCTTAATTTAGTTGTAGATGTGGTTTTTGTGATGTTTGTGATTAAATTTTGAGTTATTTTATATTTTGAATGTTGTGGCGGTGAATTTT
>NW_018165671.1:17204-22494 GCF_001263595.1 Phalaenopsis equestris | reverse complement strand
AGTTTTAGTTTTACGGCTATCCTAGCAGTTTTGGTTTTCATGCAGGGTGACATCATTGTTTAGCATGTAAGTTCATATTTTGGTTATACATGCATGTGAGTAAGTATAGTAACGTACTAAAAAAAAGTATGGGAAACCAAAAAAATGCAGGTAAATAAATCACAATAAAAGCGTACATGGATGGTCTTCTCGCCATCTCCAACTGAAACTCAAAATGCAAGTAAGGAAATTTTATGTAAAGCGAGAAAAATAAGGTTCCTAGATTATATCTTGCTGAGACCTTATTGGGTTGATTAAGGATGATTTTATTAAACAAAACATATCAAGTTTAGTAGACCTCCGAGGTATCCAACGGGTCAGGAGAAAAAGGCAGGTCGATGCTTTCCCCTCACCGCCTAGTGACAAGTCTCGAGCTCATTTAAACTTATTATGTTGCTTAATAATCCATCATGTAAATATTTCTAGTGTTCAATGAACAGTGATGTTTCAATTATCCCTAAAAGTAGGGTGATTATCATTTATCATTCAATTTGAGAATTATGCAGGTGAAGACCCTTAAAGGGGCAAGTTAGTGTTATTAAGACACTTAGCCAATTTTGGTTTTAACTTGGGCTTGTAGTGTTTTAAAGGTGTTCAATTTTATTTACTTTTCTAAAATTCATTTAACCAAATTTGATTTAACTTAAGTCACCACCAAGCCCTTAAGATCCTGATGGATGTCTTAGTCATTTTGAAAGAGATTAAGTTTTAAGTGACAATAATTCATCATCAAAAAATTTGAATGTTACTTGAACTCCAAATAGGGTTATTAAATTAGTGAGTTATTAACACCCAAGACTATAGCCCTAAGTCTGGGATCATTCAATTTGGTAAAATTCCAAATTTTAATCATCTAAGAAATTTCAAATTTATCCTTTAATTGGAAAAAGTGGGATTAGTTTCTACTAATTAATCTCTTTTGTTTCAGTCATCCAAATATGTTAATTAAGAGCAAAAGTTGCCCATTTTCCTTTCTTGAATTAAGCCTAAGTGTTAATTAAGGCCAAATTTCTAAAATTACACTTTTGCCCCTGAGGCTCTATCACTTCATAATTCATCAAATTTAATTCAAATGACTTTGGAATTTTCATCCCACCTTACTCATGGGTTAATTAAGACATCAGTGGAGAAAATGTGATTTTCTAAACTTTAATTTAATTTATATATTTATTTATATGCAAGAATAAGATTTTTCAAATAAAATTCCAAAACTTGACCAAGGCAAAGCCTATCTCTTGAAATTTTTTTGGAGGTTGAATTGGACTAGAAAACCACTTGGACCAAATTTCAAGATTCTTTTAGTTCTATTTGAATTATTAAAATTATTTTAATTTCTGAAGCATTAATTAATTATAAAATATTTTTAATGTGGAAAATTAAGTTTTATACTTTTATTAACTCTCTCTAAGGTTAAGGAACCCAAAGAAATAAATGTTACATTTTTCTTATTTTTCTTTTAATTATTAAAATTTTTTAAGTGAAAGATTAAGAAAAATTCATTTTTTAGCCTTTAAAAATTATTTTAAGCTTTAAAATTCAATATCTTCACTTAGAAAATTAGGAAAAATATTCCAATTATTCTTAAGTGCTTAAGAAACAATTTAGAACACTCCCATGAATTTTACTAATTTTGTGATTTTTATTAATTTTTTAATCACTTAAATATTCAAAATAGGCTTAGAAATGAAAATTTTATTTTATTGTAATTTTATTTTTAGAAAATTTCTCTGATCACAGAGAACTCCCAAAACTAATTTTTATGTTTTTTTGAGTTATATTCTAATTACTAAAAATCATTTTTAGTGTCAAAATGGCATTTAACTTAAAAAATCAATTTAAGTTATCAAATGAGCTCCAAATATTTTGAAAATTTTATGGGGAGTTCTCTAAACTTTAAATCATAGTGTAGAATCAAAATCAAGTCATTTAAATAATTATTTTCCCAAATTAATTTTTTTGTGTTTTAGGGTTTTGTGCAAATTAAGTGTGTTCTTAATGACTTAAATCATGACAAAATTTCCAAAGGGTTCTCTGGTCACAATAAACCTTCCAAAATTTTCTTGAATATTTCTAAGCAATATGCAAATTATTATGATTAATTCATGTAAATAATAGAAACAAACTTGAAAAATATGGATTTTTGTCTAGAGGTTTTCTCTGACTTTAGAAAAGTCAAAGAATATCCCCAATGACAGAGGCAAAAACATGCCAAAATATCAAGCCATGGTGAAATGTCTACTTGCATGGAGAATTAAAATACTCAAATCAGTATTTAAATAATTAAAAATAAATATTCATCAAATAAACTTCAAACCATTTACACATTGTTCTCCTCTATTAACTGAGCACTAAGATATTTTTATTTTATTTTTGTGATTTTTCTACACCAAGATATGGATTTTTGAAGTTAAGGATCATTTTCTAAATTATTTAAATCCCTATCATCCTCGGCGTCTCGGAAGCTCCACGCAGCATCTTCTGGTTTGACACCGCCATCTGAGTCAGCCTGTGCTTTATGGACCACCTCCCATCCGACACAATCAGAACCCTCCATTTGATATACATGTGATCCAACAGTTGTGGGTCATCATCCTCAAATAGGCTAACCTAAGAACTGTTCACACTAAAACCTTAAGATCTCCCTCTAGACTCAATCAAATCTCCTTGGGTTTGATCCTATGGACTCTTCTAAGTGAGACGAACACATTCATACGCTAAACATGCCATTAAATCAACTCTAATCAAATGGATAATGAAAATAGGCTCGGGAAGAGGGGGAGTTGAATACCTTTGCTCTGAGAAGGGAAGCTTCAATCAGAGGTGCTTGGCACATTTGTAGAGGTTCAAGGAGGCTTGGGATTGAGCCTCTAGTCATGGTGAAAGGCCTAGACCAAAATTCTATCAAGGCAAAGTTTGGGTGTTGATTAAAGTCTAGGGTAGGGGCTCTCTGTGAGGATGGGGCTTTGTCTTCTTTCACTGTGGTGAAGGTGTGGGTGAGTTTCAATGGTCAGAGAGGGGAGCTTTGTAGGAATTGGTACAATTTGAAGGATTTTAGTCTTTTGGTCACTTTGGACAAGTTGGGCTAGACTTGGGTCTAGATTGGGCTAGGCCTGGGCTAAGACCAAATTGATTGTTTAAAATGGTCAATAGGAATGTCATGATGAGTTTTAAACATAAATTGGGTGCCAATTTTGGGGTTAGGGTATACAATTTGGTTAAATTTGGAGATATGGCTAATTTGGGGCAAATTTGGAGTTTTTGGACCTAGGTCAAAATTAAATAAAATTTAGGCTTCAAAAATGCCAATTTAAGTTCAAATTTGATGTTTAAAAGTTCTAATTGATGTACATGATTGTTATGAAGAGTTTAGGATTCAAATTGGGGCAAATTGAGAAGGCTATGGGGTTCAATTTGGTGGGATTAAGTCATAGGGCCAAAATTGGGTGTTTGACTTGAATCAAAATTGAGCTCAAAGCATAAGACAATTAGGCTTGGATTTGGTTTATATTGGTCATAATGAAGGTGAATTTGAGTTTAGAATTGAAATTCGGTATGATTGGAGCAAAATTGATAGACATTTGAGGTGGATTTGCAGAATTGGGCATTTAAAGGTAATTTGGGGATTTTTTTCAAAATGGTCAAATTAGCCAACTTGGCTTCAATAAAAGGGTCTAAATTGGTTTTGGAAACATTTGGAGTGATTTTGGGGGTTTTGGAAAAGTTTGGGGTGCCAAGGGTATTTTTATAATTTTGGTAATTTTGGGGGTATTTTGGTAAATTTGGCATTTTTGGGTAGTTTTGGGTAATTTGGGTATTTTGAGAAGGTTTAAAATGATTGTTGGAAAAATTTGGGTAATTTGGGTGGATTTCGGAATTTTGGAAATTTTGGCCAAATTTAGGGCTCCAAGGGTATCTAGGCAATTTAGATGATTTTAGGGAAAAAGGCCAAGTGGGATATTTTTGGTAGAATTGAGGTGCCAACCACCTTATATGAGCCATGGACCAATGAAATCCTTATTTGGGTCCTCTATGTACTGGTCTTAACTAAACCCTAGCCTAGGGCTAGTGGGTTTAAGGGACCATCTACATGAGTCTCCCAAAAGATCAAGGGATCAATATCAATAATTTTGGGTTTAGGGTTGTGAGGGATTGTGAGTGAGAGTAAGTGTAGTGAGTGTATTAGCTCCAGAAAAACACTTAAAGTCAACCCTAAGGGCAAGCAGTCCTATAGGGACTCACCTTGAGTGCCCCCACATTGACCCTACCTACTAAGTGCTAGAGGTCAGGACCAATATGTGGAACTTCAAGTTGAGCAAAGAGGAGTGTAGAATTTCTAATGGTAAGGGTTCCTTTTCTAGTTTTCTAATTCAACAGTAAAGTCCTATGGCTAGAACTTAGGCTACTAAAGAGGAAAAACTAAATCTCAACCAAAAGTGAGGTCAACAGACACACTAATGTTATGAGGACGGCAACCAAAATCTAAGGAGAGTGCAAATAAATAGGGAGATAAGTTTTGATGTGTGTAGAATTGATGTTTCTAGGGTGATAAGTGATCTTGTTACTGTTTATGTGCATAGTATAATAATATCTTTGATGATATTTTTTACTTATATTTCCTTAATTTACAACAGTACCAAGAACTTGATCCTGAAGAAAATAAGAATTTAACTTTTAAATAAGAATTGTCTGAAGCAAATAAGAACGCAGTTATAAAATTTCAATATGGGATACTATGCAAGTATACGTATCGTTATCAAGTAATATAGAACTTTTTGATTAAGACATGAATATCAAACCCACAGGGAAATATGCAATATGCGCTATTGAACAGCAAACTTGCTATTTTAAAAAAATAATTACTTAAACTAAAAATATTGTCACAGTATTAAAATTCAAATCTTTTGGTATTTTTGATATTTTGATAGAAAAATAACAATTTAAAAAGATAACTTGAATTTATGTAAGAGAAAAGCACTAAATTTGAAAAATATTTTTCTCCTTATCATGAATCAGTAATAAATATAGGAATTCTGTTGTGGAAGTATGCAAATTGTGCTATGCCAAATAGCAGCAATTATATTATTTACCCTTACTAGAGATGCTATAAAGAACATTGGTTAATTTAAAGTTTGCATAGTTCTGAAAACTAGCTAGGCAAGGAAGATACCAGCTCTCACTCTAGAGTTCCCACAATTCCCTCCACCTGGGGGCTAACATCTCGTATTAAAACCTAAAACAATAAACCAAGTTG
>NW_018165671.1:16220-17048 GCF_001263595.1 Phalaenopsis equestris | reverse complement strand
TTCTTCCAACATTAAAGATCAATACTCTCCACAACTTCCATCCAAACTTTACTTACTTATCATTTTAAGGAGGAAGATAAAGAAAACTAATCAGAATCCATGGATAAAATAAAACCATACTTTATTTTAAAAGTAGAAATCATTGTCAAACCAACAAGTAGTCTCGATTAAAACCAAAAGTAGTTTAAAACAAAAGATAAAAACTTTTTTCAAATCCTCCACCAAACTCTTGAAGTTCCTTTGAATCTCTTCTCTTTTACAACGCTCTCAAAATAAACTAAAAATAAAAAGGATAAAGTAAATTTTTGTGGTGTCTGAAAATCTGTCCAAAACTATCTCTCCAAACTCCTCAGAACTCCTCTTTTTCTAACTCTTTACAAAACTTTCAAGCACACCTGCAAATGTCTCAACTTCCTTCTTTTATAAATCTCCAAAAGGTGCCTTGGAAACTCTTCAAAATGTGTCCACATTCAATGAATTCTCCAAAGGATGTCTCCTTTCACAAGTCTTTTAAATATAGTTTTGTTCTTAGTGGTCATAACCAACCTCTTAAACCAATAGGTGCCTCAAATACCTCTTCAAAATTTGGTCAAATGAAGAAAACCGCCAAATAACTGCCTCTGGCGCTTAAGCATAGGGACTCTGGGAATTCTGGCACTTAGAATTTAGTTCTTTTATTATCTCTACTTAAAAATTTTCATTAAAAATATTTTACTTACTACATTATGTTCTTAAGCTTAAAAAGTCATATACTTTGAAAAGATCAAATGTGGAACCAATTTTTGATTAGGCACTAATCCTCAAGCTTCTCCTCCCTTATAATTTTTT
>NW_018165671.1:15087-15897 GCF_001263595.1 Phalaenopsis equestris | reverse complement strand
CGAGGCCGCCGACGGTGAGCTCGGCGGTTATGTCCAATTAGGCATTGGGTGAGGACAAATTTTGGAGGGGTGCTTAGGCAACTCTTGGGAAAGCTCATCCACAACTTTAAAAGAAGATTTTGCCCGAAAATTGAGGAGACTCTAGAGGTGCTAGAGAGGGGGACACTCAAAATTGAAGTGAGAAACAAGTGTAGAGAGTCTAAATTGTGAGGAATTCTTCGAGAGATTGTAAGAGTGGGAATTCTTCTCTAAATTGTGAGGAATTCTTCGAGAGATTGTAAGAGTGGAGGAAAAATGAGAGATTTCTTCCTCCCTTCCACTTCGAAGAGGAATTCTGTATGTTGTTAAGAAAGGAATAGATTCAGAGGAACTTCGAGGAGTTTTCTTGGGGAGAAATTAGAGATAAGTTTATTTATTATTGTAGTTTGTATGACTTTGCTTTTATATATAAATTCCGAGTTTTGTTGTATTTTCCCCATGAGATCTGAGTAGTTTCCTCAGTTTTTTGCCTTGTCTTGAGATTTGTGAAATGGTGATTTGAATTAGTGAAGTCATGAAAATGTTTAGGAAATTGTGATGATCTTTTCACTTCGATCTTAATTTACATTCAATCTGGCCAATTGATTTGTTAAAATATGTTGAGTTTTACAACTAAAGTGAAGATCAAATCCAAGATTTAGGGAGGTCAAAGCCCTTGGAAGTTGGGTGCAAATAAATAGGAAAATAAAATTATCGGGCGTAGAATTGGAGATTTTAGAGTGACAAACTTAAATCCCCAATTTGGTCCTATCGTTTGGGTGCTGAAGTGTA
>NW_018165671.1:8933-14594 GCF_001263595.1 Phalaenopsis equestris | reverse complement strand
CCATTAGAGCCCTATATTACTTGAGCGATACGTATACTTGCATTGATAAGTGTGACTTTACAATTATTGAATATTTATTACATCCATATTTATCGAATCTATAACCATTATTAAGTTTTGGTATAATTGTTGAGGAATTAAATCTTTTAGCAGCAATATTAAATACTTATATTTTTAAGCATATATAAAGTCATGGTCAAGTTTTTGGCGCCATTTTCGGGGAGTGAGTAAACAAAAATTACAATTAGAGTAACGGACAAATTAGGATTATTAGAAAATTTTTACTTGAAGTGCAACTTATTTTCATATTTTAGTTAAATGGTTTTTTTGTACTGATTTCAAATTGTATGCGTAAATTTGGACCTGAAAGTCTTATATCCTATGACTCAGAATTAGAACGCACTATTAGAAAAATTAGAAGACTGGGAAGAGAACCTAGAAATTCTGATACAATGGAAAAAAACATGAACAAACAAGGAATAGAAAATGAACACCAACCTAGATCCTTACGAGATTACACAAATCCTACAGTAGATGAAATTCACTTATTTATCCAAAATCCTGATGTAGCTGCTAATTCATTTGAGCTTAAACCTGCTATTATCCAAATGGTACAAAATAATCAATTCAGAGGTACACCAAATGAAGATCCTAATTTACACCTCGCTAGTTTTTTAGAACTGTGTGCTACTTTTAAATATGGCAGAGTTTCAAACGATGTTATTAGACTTAGAATTTTTCTTTTTCACAGAGGGATAAGGCTAAGGTGTGGTTAAATTCGTTACCACCAGTATCTATTAGAACTTGGGGAGAACTTTCACAGAAATTTCTATCCAAAAATTTCCCTCCATCCAAAATTGCTAAAATTAAAAATGACATAACATCGTTTTGTCAAATTGATGGAGATTCAATATACGAAGGTTAGGAGGGATTTAAAAATTTTCTTAGGAAATGCCCTCATTATTCGTTACCAGATTGGTTGATAATTCAAACTTTTTATAATAGAATAGTGGGATCACTTAGATTGATTATAGATGCTGCCGGATGGTGGTTCTTTAATGTCAAAACCTTTTGATGAGGCTTATTCATTAATAGAAGAGATGGCTACCAATACTTTTCAATGGCCCTCTGAAAGGGTAAATCCTAAAAGAGTAGCTAGTATCCATGATTCTGCTGTAATATAAAAGAAACTAGATCATTATGGGATGAATTATTCTCTAACACCTTCTATGATGGAAATTTTGAAATGGTTAAATCCAATGATGAAAGAAGTAGTTAAGAAGGAAATTTTGAAATGGTTAGACACTGGAATTATATATCCTATTTCAGATAGTGCATGGGTAAGTCTAATTCATTGTGTTCCTAAGAAAGGAGGAGTGACTGTTGTGAAAAAAGAAAATAACAAATTAATATCTATCAGACAAGTTACCGGGTGGCGTATTTGCATTGATTATAGAAAATTAAACATTGTCACCAGGAAAGATCTCTTTACTTTAGCCTTTTTAGATCAAATAATAGATAGACTTACTGGGCACAAATATTTTTATTTTTTAGATGCATATACCAATTACCATCAAATTTCTATTACTCCTGAGGATCAAGAAAAGACAACATTTACTAGTCCTTTTGGAACTTTTTCTTCTCGAAGAATGCCTTTTGGATTATGTAACGCACTTGCAACATTCCAGAGATATATGATGTTTATATTTAGTAAGTTAATTGGTAATGGATTGGAGTATTTATGGATGATTTCTCTGTATTTGGAACATCATTTGACACATGCTTAAATTATCTTGAAAAAGTTTTGGAGTTATTCGAAAGAACTAATTTGGTTCTGAATTGGGAGAAATGTCAATTTATGGTTGTAGGAGGAATTGTGTTAGGGCATAAAATTTTGGAAGATGGTATGGACAGACCTTGTAAAAATTCAAGTTATATCTAAACTAACACCTCCTGCTAATGTAAGAGAGGTTGGGAGTTTTCTTGGACATGTTGGTTTTTACAGGCGTTTTATTAAAGATTTTTCAAAAATTACCAAACCTCTATGCCAACTTTTAGAAAAGGACAAGAAATTTGAATTTACTGAATACTATTTAAATTCCTTTGAGTTATTAAAAGAAAAAATTAATCACAGCCCCTATTATAGTTTCACCTAACTGGGAGAAACCATCTGAACTGATGTGTGATGCTAGTGATTATGCTATTGGAGCTGTCCTTGGACAAAGGTATGAAAAGACTTTTAAATTTTTATACTACGCTAGTAAAACTCTTAATGATGCTCAAATTAACTATACTGTTACAGAAAAAGAGTTACTGTATGCTTTGGACAAATTTAGATCTTATTTAATTGGAGTTAAATGTGTTGTGCACACTAATCACTCTGCTATTAAATATGTAATGTAAAAGAAGGATGTCAAACCAAGGTTGATTAGATGGATACTTTTGATGTAAGAATATGATCTTATGGTTATTAATAGGAAGGGAACTGATAATCAAATTACTGATCATTTGTCTAGATTAGAAAATTATGAATTATCTGACACCGATAATGAAATTAAAGATAGTTTCCCTGATGATCAACTTTATAATATTAATGAGTGGAAAATACCATGGTATACTGATATTGTTAACTATATTGTAAGTGATATTTTGCCACCTATGCTGACACTGCAACAACAAAGGAAATTCATTCATAATGCAAAAGCATATTTTTGGGATGAGCTTTATTTATATAAATAATGTAAGAATCTGATTACGAGAAGAGGTGTACCTTATGAAGAAACTGAGCTAATCATTCAGAAATGTCATGATTCTGAATGTGGAGGATATTTTGGGATTGATAAAACTGCTTATAAAATTTTACAAGCTGGATTTTATTGGCCTACTATCTTTAGAAATGTTCATAGATATATAAAAACTTATGATTGATGTCAACGAGTAAGCAATATATCTAAAAGAAATGAAATGCCTCTGAATTTCATGTTAGAAGTTGAGATCTTTGATGTTTGGGGATTAGATTTTATGGGACCATTTATTCCTTCATTTGGGAACTTTTATATATTAATTACAGTCGACTACTTTTCTAAGTGGATTTAAGCACAAGCTTTACCTCGTTGTGATGCTAAAAGTGTTTCAAGGTTTTTAATGAAAAATATTTTCACGATATACGGAATGCCTAGAATGATTATCACTGACGGAGGATCTCATTTTAGGAATAGATACATTCAGCGATTGACAGAAAAATTTAATATTATTCATAGAATCTCTAGTGTCTATCATCCTCAAACCAGTGGGTTAGCAGAAGTTTCTATCAGAGAAATTAAACAAATACTTGAAAATATTGTAAACCCTAGTAGAGTAGATTGGTCCACTAGATTGGACACTGCATTATGGGCTTACAGTACTGCTTATAAAACTCCTATTGGAATGACTCCTTACAGACTAATTTTTGGAAAGACTTGTCACTTACCAGTAGAATTGGAGCATAAAGCATATTGGGTGATTAAAGAATTCAATTATAATTTGAAAGAGGCTGGTAAGAAGAGATTGTTACAATTAATTGAATTGGAAGAATTAAGAAATAAATCTTATGATAACTGACATAATTTATAAGGAGAAACTAAAGTTATGGCATTATCAAAAGATTAACCAAAAGAACTTTAAACCATAACTAGACTGAAGTTATTTCCTGGGAAATTGAAATCTTGTTGGTTAGGATCCTTTACTATGACTCAAGTTTATACTTACAAAGCTGTTGAAATTGAAGATCAGGAGACTGGAAATAGATTTAAAATAAATGGACACAGATTAAAATCATATTTTGAGGGTAAAAGATCAAACTTTAAAGAGGTTTTAATGAGCAGTCAACCCGAATAACACCTGACTAGGTCAGGTTGACGATGTTAAATCAAGTGCTTTATGGGAGGCAACCCATACTTATCTTTAATTTTACTGCGATTATAGTAGCTTTTATTTGAAATTATTGTTAGTTTGTGGTAGTATTAAGCTATACTACTCTTATTTACCCTTGAATCATCATAGAATTGGATCCATAAAGAAAAATTAGAACGCATTCGAACCAGAGCGAAACTGTGCAATGTTTCTCATCGGCGCCGACGACGCCATCAACGCCGCCGGTGGTGGGTTTTTCCGGAGAGTCAACGGCGAGGCCGGCGAGATGGCAATTTCTGGAGTTTGAATGGCAGTTTTTGGCGCTTTTTGGGTGGGAGTTACCCTTTTAAACTCCCAAATTCGATTCCTAAAGTCATATTTCCCCCAAAAATGAAGTGAAACTCCACAAATTTAATTTCTATGCCATCCAATTCCCCTAATAATCCCAGAATGTGCGTGTTCAATCGAGGAAAGTTTATTAGTGCGGAAGTGCAGCGAATCTTCAACAAGGTACTGATGAAGAAAAAATTGATCAAGGAACGAGGATTCGTAAATCAAGGATTGAATAATCCCTCGATGGCAATTGAAGAGATGATACTGCGGAAAAGATGGGAAGTGCTCTTCTATACTACCGTCGCCGTGGTTGTTCCTGTGGTCAAGGAATTTTATGCAAATTTGCATGGAATCAACCATTAAGTCGTTTATGTACAAGGTAGATGGATCAATTTCACTGCTACATGGATCAATGAATTATACATGATTGAGAGCGTTCCTGTCTGCCACTATTCTAACTTCGTCCCGATAAGAAACCAGATGAATGAGATTTACCAATATTTAACGGACAACACTGAAGACTGGGAAATGAGAGAAAACGGGTATGTTAGTTTTTCAGCAATAGTCCTAAATCCTATTTTGAAATACTGGCACTTTTTTATCTCTCTGAAACTGTTGCCTACAATGAAGATCGATAAAGTTTTTAACGAAAGTGCTATTGTGAATTACTGCATCCAAAGGGGACTGCCGATCGATATTGGATCAATAATTGTGAAGTCGATTTTAGGCCTGATCGTTCATGGATCAACTTATGGGCTTGGACACCCTTCCACAATTTTCTCACTTTGCAGTCAGTTCCGAGTGTCCTACAAAAATTGGGAAAAGGTACATCTACCTTGGAAGCCTTTAGACCCAACCGAGAGATTCCCAGCTTATGAAGATGAAAATGACATGACTATTATAGTAGATCAAGCATCTCATAATTCACTGTCAGTTCAATTCTTAATTCCTGACAAGACTCTGGTGATCCTGCACATAATCAAGAAATTGGAGAAGGAGGCACAAAATGTCATGAATGCGATTGATAATATCTCTAATTTCTTTGATCATCTAGACTAGAGGATCAAAGAACATTTCTCTCACTCTGGACATTTAGAAGATAGTTTGATATAGCTGATGAGGAGGATGAAATTAATAGAAGAGGATTCTACTGAAGAATTCCCATACCGACCCTTCTACAACCTCTTCATGCATGTGCAATCAATGGGTGATCTCAGAGGAGAGTCTAGTACTGAATCTGATGAATAGTATATTTATATTACTATCTGTCCATTTATGTGTATAATTTAATTTGAACTTTACATTTGATTTACTTTAGAATTATGCTTTTAGATCTCTGTATATTTGAGACTAAGCATAGGATGTTTTGTTTTCAGCATTTTGAGTGTTGTGGCTTGGATTGAGATGTTGAATTAATGTATTGAGGTTGAGAAAATA
>NW_018165671.1:7698-8204 GCF_001263595.1 Phalaenopsis equestris | reverse complement strand
TATAACCGAGAAGAGGTGGGAAAACTACTATTACTCCACCAATAAGGCTGCTACTAAAATTGTGAAAGAATTCTATGCCAACGTGTTCTATTTTGAAGGCAGAATCGTTCAAGTGCGGGGATTTCTGGTTGAATTTAATGTCGCCCGCATTAACACCTTTCATGAAGTCCCCACCTCTTATACCTGCCACTATGAATCCTTCAGTACTATGGAAGGCCCCTTGAATGATGTGATCAACTTTCTCGTTGATGGGAAAAGAACGTGGAAGATTAAGCAACGAGAACGGGTAAATTTTTCTGCTTCTATGCTGAATGCCACCTCTTAGGGGTGACACTATTTTATTTCCTCTACTCTGTTACCGACTTATCACCATAGTGAGGTAACTAGAGATAGAGCTATTATGAATTTCTATATTCAGAATAATAGAAATATAAATGTGGGGAGAATTATTTTTAAGAATATATTGACTACGACAAGGAGTGAAACAAGTGGAGGTCTAGGACATC
>NW_018165671.1:0-357 GCF_001263595.1 Phalaenopsis equestris | reverse complement strand
GATCTTATGGTAAAGTCGTCTGCGTATCTTTCTGATCTCCTTCTATTCATCATCTTTTTGGCTTTGCCCAAGGTTGATGGTGTTGACTAAAAAAGGGGAAGATAAGAATTGAATAAGTTCAAAAAATCGGTTAGGAATCGTACCGCTTCTTTGAACCATTCGCTATCTCTCGATTCCTATAGATAGATTAGATAGAATAATCTATCTATATCCGGGAGGTTAATCAGAGGGAGTCAGCCCTTCGCCCCCTTCCCCTTCGGGGGTGTCTATGAGGGCATTTTGGGTCTTCATTCTTCCCTTTCTTTTCACTGTAATCTTAGTGATCCATTTGTGAATAATACTGGCTGTGTTGTACCC
>NW_018165670.1:162205-169358 GCF_001263595.1 Phalaenopsis equestris | reverse complement strand
TAAACCAAACCTTGCCTCGTTTGCTTTCAAACTCAAGATACATACCTCATAAACTCATTCCCATCATCCCCAAGCCTTCTCAATCACTAAACAACCCTAAATTCAACAAGCCACAATAAGAAATCTCATAGACTTATGTTCAAACCCATTAAAATCCAAAATTATTCTTCATATTAGCTTAACAGAGGCATTGTTTGGTCTATAGCTCACAAACAAAACCAAAATTGAGTCAAACTTGTGCTTGGAGGAGGTGTGCTTACTCAAGGCGATTGTTTATAACTCTTTAAATTCCTTATCTCTAGGGCTAAGGTAATCACAAGAAACTCAGAAATTCCCCTTGGATTTGGTCTTTTTCAAAGAGAATCATAAATTTAGGCATATCTAGTCGTATTGATGTGTTCTCTAGGCTTAAATGAATGTTTTGTCTTAGCTAGATCTTAGGTTGGTGTGTTAGCTCACAAGAATTTAGCCTTAGGGTGTGAATGGTCTCAATACTTCATTCCTGTGGGGATGATGATCAATGCCATTTGTTTTCTTGTATTAGAAATGGACAACGGTGATTAAATCAAATGACTAAGCATAGATTGGAGTAAATATTGGATTGCAAAACACGTCAACAATCCCAATCATTGCCTATCAATCAAAGAGAGATATGTTCCCTTTAGCATACACCAAGAATTCAGACAGCGACGTTTCAGATAAATAGAAAATTCCAAATTTTTTATTTAATTAAATCCTAAAAATTTTTCAAAACTTCAAAAATTAATAATAAATTAAACACAAATCAAAATAAGATGAAACAATATGCATTTGATTTAAAAAATAGAGGGGAATCAAGGAAAAATAAAATTGAAGTAAATTGTCAGGTGATAATTTTAAAAATTAATTAAAACCTTAAATAAGTAATTAAATCATTAAATTTAATTTGGCATCAAAATTAATTAAAATTCGTAGGGCATGATCTTTCTGCTCATGGGAACATTCCTAGATTTTTCCAATGACAAAGATCATCGTTTCCATTAAAAAACCTAATTTCTAATGAAAATAACAACTAATCACAAAAATAAATATAAAAATTAATATAAAAAATTTTAAAGGATAAAAAATTTAGTATACTTGTGAAAAAAAATGTTATTTCCATCCATTAAAGCTCAAAAATCACTTAAAACCATTGAGGGGTACATTTATAAAAATGTTAAATTACACTTTAGCCCTTAGTCTCCAAAACTTAATCAAAAAAGTAAATTAAACTCTTCACCCTAATAGTTGAGCCGAATTAACATATGAAATGAAATTTTTAAGTCAAAAATTCAAGTCAAACCTTAAGGATGAGCTTAGGGAAATTATAATTATTCAAAAACCATAAAAATCATATGTTATAAGATCTTATTAACCTTAATCAATCAAGGTTAGAAAATTAAGAATCAACTTATTATTTAAAACATCTTGAAGGAAATTTAATAAAATTTATAATTTACTTCAACAAACTAACTAAAATTAAATGGAAATAAAAAAACATGAAAGTTCCTTTAAGAGTAATTTCAGCAGATCTCAAAATTTTAATTAATGAAACTTATAGCAATTAAGATATAATGAAATCTATAATTAAAAGAGTAAGAACAAAAAATTTACAAGTATATCCTCCTTCACTCATTAATCTTTAAATTTAAACATTTAAAAACTACAATTCATAAAATTTGAACTTAAATGATCATTAATTAACAAAAAATGAAGATATAGCAAAATTCGATTACATTAAAGATGATTGGAGATTCATTTATGATTATAAATATAACCTCAATAATAAAAAATATAACAATGATAATAATAATAAATAATAATACACTTAAAGCGTAATAAATTTAAAATTAAAAAAAATTATTAATATGAACTCAAATGTTAATTAAACACAAAAAAAAAATTTATGTCAAACTCAATAAAGAATTTTATTAAGATAGGGATCCTTAATTAATCACTTCAAAATATTCAACAATAAACACTAAAATATACTAAACAACCCTCATCTTGAGAAAAAGTATTTTAGGTCAAGAATGGCAAGTTTATGAATATACCCCACATGTTAATAACTTCACCAGGAAAATCCCAAACCAAATGAAACAAACCAATTATATCAAAACAACTTAAAACACATAGAACCAATAATCAAGCCCAATCTTCACGAAGTAACCAAACAAAAAAATAAACCTAAACATAACATCAAACTGGACATTAAAAAAAAACTTTAAAAGCTTAACAAGTGAACTTACATAAAAGGCAAGTAATGGTTATGAAGCCATCATAACATAAAGTAAACCCTAAAAATCCATTAAAACTTAAAAGTAATCAAACCAACCCTTGTTTGTGAGGAAGGCTTGGATGAGGTAACCAATGTTTTCTAACAAGAATTTCTCTGGTTACTTGTAATGAAGTAGACCACAGACACTAATGACCCTGGGACGATGTAACTATGGGATCTTGAGTAGGGGAATCATAAAGACAATACTAGTAATAATAAAATAAATCCTTTTAAAAAAATTAATTAAAATTAATTCTAATAAAAATAAAATTGATTAAAAGCTAAAATAAAGGTTGAATAATATTAAAATTATCAAGTCTTAAAATTTGAAAGATATTAAAACATAAAGTAAACCTTAATGAATAAACATTGTTGAATGCAAATCAAACAATAATTAACCCGTGGGCGTACAAAGATTTCATGTATGACACAACCCATGTTGCTGACAAGGATCTTTCGGTAAGACTAGATTAACTACCTTTTTTGACTAAATAGATTCAAAACACTGATGACCCTGGGATGATGTAAAATCATAGGCATCTTGATCGGGGTCATCTTAAATAAAACTTAATTATTTCCTTACTTCACATTCACCCACATTTAGAAGTCATAAGGCACCAACTCTTTAGACGTCATAGGAGTAGAAAGATTTTGTGTTGTGATTATTTGCTCATTAAACACTTGCTAGGACAAATAGATGAATCTTTGTTACACTAGTTGTGGTAATTTTTTGTGCATGTTTTTAGGTTGTTATAGTAAGCTTAGGATGTGCTAACTCTGTTTTGCAAAACTATTATAGTTAAAACAATTAGGCTACTATAGTAACCTATGATTTATTTCCTAGAATGTCGTTTCCTTTCTAGAGTTAGGGTGTGTTTTAGTTGAATGACCATCAACATCCAAATAATCCAAAAATGGATGAACACTGAAACAAATGATGAACTTCAACCAAACCAGTAACGATGATTTGGATGATGTACACCAATGAGTGTGATGTAGGTCGAAGACTGACACCCTTTGATTATCTTGTCTTTGCCTTGTGTTTGCTTGATAGGTATACCCACATTTTAGGCAAATGCTTTTATTTATGCCTTTGACCTAGATTGTAAGTAGGCACATTTAAAGATTAAATTTTATACTCAAACCTAAAAACTTTAACTTAATTCTTCAAAATTTAACAGAACTCATAACCAAAGCTAAAATTACATAAATTGTTGCATTCACAAATTTAGAAACATCATGCATATAAAAGAACCGAATTGATAATTAACTAAAATGAAGTTATAACTTTTTTACAATTTAGGGAATCACCATAGGCATATGCATAATTATGATGCTTGTATTCTTTATCTTTTGGGCCTTTACTCAATGCATGAAAATGGGTGGTATGTCTATCCTATGAGGACCACCACCATATAGAGTGAGTTTGTCTTTGCATTTCAGTTAGTCTTATGAACAGATTCTCTAAGTATTCATCATTAAGGACCCTCATAACCTATTACAAAACTTGTTCTGATTCACTCGATACTATGAGTTAATATAAAAAAAAGAAAGTGACTTGAGTGTGGCTAGCTAAATCTTAAATCGCTAAATATATATTTGCACTAGTTTTAGGGCATTATGCATACTAGTCATACTAAGGCAACTTGATTTATAATTAAACTGTAAGACAAACTATTCCCAAAAAATAATAACAAACCATATCTTGCATCATTGAGATAAATCATGCATGGTATCAACATAAAATTAGGTGGTTTAGATGATAGCCTTTTCCAGGAAGGGTCGTAAGTCCATTGCATTTTATTTGTTTATTTTTTTTTTCTTTCTTTAAGATTAAGGTTTCAAAGTTTTCACTTATTTTAGTGAACTTCACCTTAACTTTAGAATTTTGAGGTTGCTAATCTAACAACGACATAAATCCTCACCTATTATATTTTCTCATGATCAAATCTCATGTGAGTTAAGTCCTAAACATTCTAATAAAATGTCAAGGTGAAACATCAAATAAATATATTTCAAAATTATTAAAGCAAAACAATAGGATAGTTGAGATGTCATATAGTTTTTCAGTATCCTCGACATTTCCTACTCTTTTTTTCCTTAGATTTCGTTAGTGACTATTACACTTTGAGCATTTCCCGTTTGAGATTCCTAATAATCAATTGTGGAAGCCTAAACATAGAAATTTCTTGGAAAAAAAACCATAGCCTTTAGTGAGAGTTGTTTAAGTAAATTTGATTTCTTAAAATGTAATTAGATATAGAGACTTTCGCCTATACAATATTTGTAACCTAGTATTTAATCTCAACCTTATATTGTTTTTTGATTAGATAGGGGAAAGAGTTATCAATTTCAATCAAGGCCATTATAAATATTCAAAATTTCTTAATTAAAGTAATTGATCCCATCGTAAAGTGGTATTTTTATCTCTCAAGATAGCATATTACTTTTGATATCGTGTTTGATTATGTAAATAAATAAATCTTTGAATTTGTATGGTTCTATAAAGACACCCTACACGCTGTTGAAAAATAAAACCCTCAATAATATTAACAATGCTTATGTTTTCTTAAAAGAAGAACATTGATGTCTCTTTTAAGAGGAGTTTTTCTTGAGAGATAGGAATCAATTTATTCCTCATATTTCATGATTCTTTGACTTTGGGCAAAGCTATTCATTAGCATCCCATTCAATAGGGTTCAAGTTTTTGTTATAAAATAATATAATAGGTCTTTTAATCCTTATGAACCCCTGCAATATTATAAGATCATCATACACATTCAATAGACCTTTAATGCATCTTTTTGATAGGTCCTCCAAATGATGCTTAAGGTTTCTGCTTATAATTAGTTTATTCTCTCCTTGGTAAGACATTCATACATTTCCCAAACTTGTTTTTAGAACTTTTCATGAATAATTCATTACCAATTAGAGGATTACTAAATAACCTTCCATGTTCTTAGATTCCATCAAAATGATATAGCAATTAAAAACATTTTTTAAATTAAATTAAAAGAGTAGATTATGAGTTATTTTGAAGTATTTTTCTTAGAGGTGTCCATCCAAAACTAATTTTGTTCTTTATTAATATGATATATAATTCAGTTTTATATAAGATCATCAGTCTGCATTAGAAGCATTTTGAATAATACTTTAGCAAACACAAGAATAATATAGAAGGTGTTGCATTAATATCACAAAAAAAAAATATAAGAAAATTATACTCGTCATCTATTTTTTACTCACCAAGATGTGGCCTCTATCTTCTAAGATGACAAATTATCTTTTTTTTTTTAAATATATTATTTTTCTCATGCATAATAAAACTTTTTTTCTAGCAAAATCAATTAATATAATCCTATGAGAGCATGTTGCGGGAAAGATTTTTATAAATAAACTTTTAGCAGCATGCTTTTAAGGAAGCCTCAATAAAAAACTAAAATTAGATAAGATCATTACTTAAAGACTCAATGTAAAAGTGGTTGACATTGTATCCGTCTATAAGAAAACATAGAATTCATAAGCCTCAATAGGTATGCATTCACCAAGAAATAAATGAAAATGCAAGGTTGTAACTTTAGAAGATATACTCTCCAAAAAAAAAATTACAAGGCTAAATTCTAAAAAATAAACATTCTTCAAAGTATTTTAGAAGGCATAATCCTTAGAAGGATAAAACCTTAAAAGTACTTGCTCTCTAAAAAATCTCAAAAGACCTAAACATTAGAAGATACAAGTTCTCAAAAAAATCTTAAGAGGTTAAAGCCTTAAAGGGCATGACTTCTCTGACAAATCTTAAAAGACTAAAACTTAGAAAATGTAAGTTCATTAAAAAATCTCAAAAAGCTAAAGCTTTAGGAGTGACAATTTCTCCCAAAAATCTTAGCAGGCTAATATTTAGAAAATATATACTCTATAAAAATCTTAGAAGAATAAAATGTTTAAATGAGCAAGTTCACTGAAAAATCCTAGAAGGATTAAGCCTCATAATATATTAATTCCTTAAAAAATCTTTAAATTCTAATAACAATCGAAAGCATAAATTTTTAAATTTTCTAAAAATCTTGAATATTATAACACTTAGAAGGTGCATGTTTTTTTCACTCATTTAAAAAATTTCAAAAGGTATAATTCTTAAGAGAAGTAGGTATTGTATTCAAATATAACTTTCAAAGAGCATAAATCTCAAAAGGTACATATTCTATAATAAAGATATAAACTGATTCAAAAGCTTTACATGATATTTAATAATAGATTAAATCGTTATCAATAAAGAGATCAAGGCTAGTTTTCTCCCACTAGAGGGCAATGTTTATATGTTTTTGGTTGAAAATTCAATTATAATTTATTAAATTTCTAATTGAACTTGAACATTTTAATACTTCTCAAAGACAAAGAATTCAGTCCCCTATTGAGAGCAAGGAATTAAAAATATGAATCACTCTTGCACGAAAATAGAGAGGTCATCAAGTATTGTTTCTTCATCAATTTGATTATAAAAATAATTAAATTTACATGACATAAAAATATACATTCAAGGAATAGAAAAAAAAGAAGTCTAATTTCATTATCATGAACAAAAATATTAGATCTCCATATCACCAATACACACTTCATCATAACTAAAGGTTTTATCAAGTCTTTTGTAGTCTTTAAAACAATCTCTTGCCCAATAAAGTTAATCAGCTAAAATACAACCCAAATATTTCTAGGGACATCAATGCCAATTGTACTATTTGATATCACCAGTGCTAACATCCAACATCAACATTAAGTTAAAAATCAAGCATTTTATTTGTAGCATATATATATATATATATATATATATATATATATATATATATATTTTCTTTATCT
>NW_018165670.1:137453-162036 GCF_001263595.1 Phalaenopsis equestris | reverse complement strand
TATATATATATGTACATATATATATATATATATATATATTTATGTACCTTTTGAGTTGTACCCCATCTTGTTGGTTGGTATAAAGCCCCTCAGGTCGGGGGTCAATATCATCTCTGACATAGTTGGTCTTATGAAGGTTGTACTCAAATTGTTAGGCACACTAGGGGTGGCTGGAGTATCGTATAATAGCCTCTGGTCATATATATATATATATATATTTGCGCGCAAATAATTATAATATCTTTTTAAAGCTTCAAGTATGCTAAAAAATTCATTCAATTGGCATTTCAGCAAACTTTTTTATGTTGGCCACGCGGTGGGAGAATCACTGATCAAATTTAATTCAAGAAATTTCAGAGAATAATATTTTAAGAAAATTCTGCTATCTTTTGCAGCATCTATATATCAGTGCTAGCTTCCACAAAAAAATAATAATAATAAATAATAAAAAAAAAAGACCCATTTGGTCTTGAACATAAGTATTAATGAATTATTAAAATAAAAAAAATTAATAATTATTTTAATAGCATGTTTAGGATTGTATAGCTACTATTAAAATCTCTTTAATAGCTGATTTAACCATCTAGTAAAGAACAAAATAGTATCCTTAAATTGCATAGCTATTAAAATCTCTTTTTAAATTTTAGAATTGGTGCTGAGGAGGTGTTAGAATTTAGCTAAAAAATTTTATTCAGTGGTCTGGTATTGCTTGACACGTTTGTGACAACGAAACAATTATTAATATAATTATCTTGGAAGCACGTTTTGTTTGATCATCGACCACCACAGGTGTAACCAGAATTTAATAATTTCTTAACACTACATACATATATATATATATAAGTGTTGACACACACACACACACACACACACACACACACACACACATATATATATATATATATATATTTATAAATGAAAAGCATACTTGGTGGCGTTCATTTAGAAAGCTACAATTATTTATTTACTATTTTCATAAAATCATAATAACTATTTATTTGCTATATAATTAGTCAAACATATCCATTGTTTTCTTTCTTTTGTTCATTATATCAGCCAAAATATTCTTCCTATACCCGTCTTCTTTGTTGAACGAAAAGAAAAGAAAAGGAAAGACAATCCGTCATTTGACTACTAAGTATTCTTCGTCGTAGATTTCATTTTTCTTTCATTTGAGATTGATTATTCAACATGATAAGATGGCTACAACGATGAAGTTCGATTCGAGAAATTATTTCAACGTATTAATTTTTTTTATATTTGAATAATTGTGCATCTTCTGAGACAAGTAATTGAATCGATTTGTTAGATTTGAGATGTAGTGTTAGATAAACACAACGGTAAATTATGCATCAACATTATTGTACTGCACTGAAGAGAAAAAAAAGTAAAGTCGGTTAACAATTTATTGAGAAATAAACAAAAGACTAATTACTCTTAAGAGGTATTTTCTGTAAAATTTTCATGAATCATGTGTACAAAGTTTACATGTAAAAATAAGAACTAATTTAATGTGAACATATAAATTCTGCTTGAAGGGATATTAGAAGATTTGAGGAAGATGCAAGATTAGTTAATCAGCCATCTTATGTTGATTAAATGATTTTGCGGGCACACAAGATGTAGAAGAAAAAAACTATGAATTTAATATGCTACTGGCCCCGAGGCTCGGAATTAACTGATGGAGAACATACAACAAGACGGTGGAAATAAAAATTTTCTATATTTACTTTCTACAACTAATATTTAAATTAATGAAAGATCCACTAGAGAGTAAATTAAAGCAGCACAATTAAATCAACCTCATTATTGATTTTTCGCACTCTCTATAAATGTTTTCTCACATATCACTCATTTTTTAATAACTTAATTAAATCTGGAATGTTAGTTTAAAATGACAGTGAGCTAACAAAAACTAGTGAATGCTCACAATTCTAGACTACATTAACATATTGAAAATGAAAAAAAATTACATGTCATTTAAGTTATTTCATAAATAATATTGGTCCCTTAACATTCCCTTGCTAGTAGCACGAACGAGTGACTCCATCATCGTCAAACATATACATACAATCAACTTATACAGTTCGCATCATTCATAATTTCATATCACTGAATATATAATATTTATTATTATAATGCATAAAACATTCATAATGTAGGACTATAAGTTTTCATATCAAAATGATTGCTATAATCTAAAAATAGAGGAATCAATTTGTTAATCAAGCATGAATAACAATTTATACAACTGGTTCAGAAGGGAAACGAAAATGATATTATAATTTAAAAGTAGAAGTACTCGCCTCAAATGACTCTCTTGTCAAACGTTCTCTTTACTTATCTTTAATGAATGCCTAAAGTCAAATGCATAAGGAAATATTATTAATTCATTATATGTTAATCTTATTGTTAGAAGGCAATTTATCATTATTTTACCACTTATGTATTATTTAATAATAATTATATTATTATTATGCTAATTGTTATCTTTATTTCAAAGGATAAATTTAATTATTTTTTTTCAAACAATTTAAACAATAAAATATTGACAATTAAAAATTGGTCCTCTTAATTTAATTTTCCAGTTACTTGATGTAATTTATATCTTTTCAATTAGGCTTTAAGATTTATATAACCATACATATATTTCTATTATATAACAATTTGTCATTACTATAATACTAATAATAATTATTATTATTATTATTATTATTATTATTATTATTATTATTATTATTATTATTATTATTATTATTATTTTGAATTCATTATACATAACATTAGTTCATTGATTTGACAAATAAAGACTATTTTATTCAAAATTCAAATGTCCAAAATGCAAAATAATTTTAAATAAATACATAAATAAAGACTATTTTATTCAAAATTCAAATGTCCACAATGCAAAATAATTTTAAATAAATACATCATCACTACAAATACGAAATCTATTGACCCAAAAAAAAGAGCTCTTAATTATAAATATCAATCGCCCATAATTTTCAAAATAATTTTCTACGCTTTTCTTATCATTATCACAACAATTATATTTAATGCAATAAATATTTAAATTACATAACATTCTTGAAACAATCACAAATTAATTATGCTCATATTATAATATTTATCATCTGAATGATATGTTACATTAAACTAAAAAAAATAATAAAAAATAAAAAAAAAATGTTTCAAAATTGATTTGAAAATAATTCGAATACATAATTCTTAGAATGCACACGTTTTATGAAGTACAAACCTTATTTAAACTAATATAATATAAAACCAAGTCTTCTAATCAGATTCAAACTAAGGTTCTCGTACAAATAAATTTGTATCAAATTCATTTCCAGCAAACTTATAATTCACAATGTACTTATACTCACCCATAATCAGTGTATTACAGTAGGGTCCACTTACCATTTGACAACTTTTTACTGACTCCGAACTCGAATTTACGTCCGGAGTCCGGATGCAATATTCTCTTGCAATCATGACATGCATAACTGCATCAATTTGATAGTTTTAAAAAAGCACACGGATGCTAATTTTGTAAATAAAAAAATGTTTCAAGTGTGGTGCATGTAATTGTACCTAAAATTTACTAAACTGCAACACCCCACACCAAACACAGATTAAATCTCTCATTTTTATTACTAAAAAAAACCAAAAGCTCAATAGGCTGTTGCTTCACCTACATTTGCCATTATGCAATTACCTAAATACTGACAAATGCCATTTACATTTGACATGGCCATCTCTTACCACATGCAAAATATAGATGTCAAAAAATAATACCCAATCAAAAAAATGACAAAATTACAAGAAACAAAATTGATGAACTCACTCTAAGTACTGATCTGCTTCCAAAATGAGTAGCAAAAAAATCTAACTATTATCCTGAAGCAGCAGTATTTTTCTCATCAGAATCACAGATATTGATGCGATTCAGTTCTGCGATCCGAAGAAAGAGTTCTGGGAGAAATTAGAAGTGCCGAAATGGCGATGTTTTCCATCAGCTAAGTTAGAAACTTTAAATCCATGAAATGGAAGCTGGTTGATGAGAAGAGTCTCTAATTGGCTTGCAATGCTCTTTCCTGGAACAGTAATATACAAAAATTCTGCATTTTGCATGCATGATTTGGTGCGGTGTGAACGAACTCGACCCAAAAGATCATCAGTCTGCATCACAAAGAGGTTTGTTAGATTTTGAACTTTGTATTAATGAGTGAAAAATATCTGATACGATGTCCTGATACACTTTGCATCAGGATGAAGTTAGCATCGTCATACGTATCTTTAATTTTAAATGTCACCAATTATTTCTCAAATAAAATTAAACTATCAGGCAATACCATTCATACCACACAATACTTAGGTATTTGCATATCTAATGCACAAAGTTTGGTATTTACACTTTCAACACTTTGGTATCCCAAACCTATGCATAAAAAGGTGTATTTCATTTTTAAAAAGGCAGTTTGTGATTTTATTTTTTTAGTTTGTGATGTTTTTTATGTGATGTTAAATATTTGAGTGGTATGCATGTAAATATGAATGTATAGGGGTTAGATATGTAAATGAATAAGAATTGTATGTTATGTATGTAAATGCTCCTTAATTTAGAAGACAAATAAATGATATCCAAATTATAATGCAAATAAATTATGTCTAAAAATTTAATTGTATTACTAAATAGTTGCATTTGTATTTAAAATTTAACAATATTGTCTAATAGCTCCTGACAAGTGAAATGAATGAATCATGTCGTAAAATTAGCCTCTTACTGATACAAAATATATCGGGATATCCAGAAAGTATTATTTTTTCCCCCAAAAATGACAGTAATCAGTGCAAAAGACTTGTAGTGACCTGGCCAATGTATAGTTTATTGTCAGGCCTGAAGAGGACATAGACACAAGAGGTGCCCACTGTTGAAGGAGGTGGTTGTTCTCTTGCTCCAATTTTAAGACACACAAGTTCTGATAATTCTGATGTGCTTTTTTCCTTGTAAGGATCAATCAATTTCCTTTGGCAAATTATGGTTAAAGCATTTTCAACTTCTTTTTGTATTTCTTTCATGGAGCCTGAAATCGTAGAATTATTACTCGTCTTCAACTTGTCGAACTCTTGAACGGATTCGTTCACATCAGGCTGAGAGTTCAGATGTGGTGCTGCTAAACCAGCTTGTAATGATGTTGAGAGATACAATTCTTCAGCTCTTCTGACAATTGATTCAGGAAGACCTTCCTTCCGGGCAGTTTCGAAGGCAAGGCTTTCTCTACAGACTCCGTCTAACAATTTCCAGGTTGGCTTTATGTGACCATCAACAATCTCGATTCCCATTTGTTTAAATATTACATTTGTAGTTGATAGTGGCAAATCAAAAATGCCATGAAGATGGGTGGAAACAATGCCCAAGCAGCCAATGCCATCAAGTATCTCAACTATGCTACCAGCTATGCAGGTTCCTTTAACAGTCTCTGTACCTCTACAAATTTCATCCACAAGCACTAAACTCCTCTTGGTGGCTCCGGTTACAATGCCACGAAGCTCTGACATTTCAATCTGTCACGAAAAAATCAAGTTAGATACACAGTTTATGATAATCATAACAGTAAAAGACAAGGAGTTCAAAAAACTGTTTCCTCTGTCAGAAAAAAAACTGTTGGACTGTTTCCAACAACAACCGCAGTTTTAGTCTAAGTTTGTTGTTATGAATTCTTCTCTGCCATGTTATATACTATCAAAAACTAAAAACCTGGTCTTTGCTTTGTTTGACAGGAAGTGGAAGAAGAATTCGGTTCAGTCTATTGATGGACTGATTTTGCGTTGGTTTGTTTTTTGCTTCTATTCCTATTGTCATCTTTTGGTTCTTATGGACTACAAGAAAAGATGGTAAGCATGTTCGTGAAATGATTTCTAAGTTCTCCTGTTTAATTTACATTATAAATTTTATTTTTAAAATGCTAAAATATGGCAGGTTTAAGAAACCAGTTAGTTTGGATTTGTTGAAGGTTTTTTATAAGTTCAATATTATGATTCCTAGGAATTGTAAAACTGTGACTAATTTGATTGTGGAAAAAAACCTAAGAATGGCGTTTTGAAATTCAATATGGATGGTATTTGGAATAATTTGTTTGCTAGTATTGGAGGCGCGTGCAGGAACTATTCTGGTGCTTGTCTGTTGTTGTTTTTTTTGCCAATTATTGCTTTTTCTCTTATTTGTGCAGAGGCTGGGGCAGTGTTTGCTGCTTTAAACTTTGCTATTAGATGTGGTTGGGATAAAATTGTGATAGAAATAGATTCTCTGTAGATGTGGAATTACTGCAATGTGAAAAATGAGTATCCTTGGCATTTGATTGTTCATATGAAAAAATTTTTTGCTTTACTTAATCATGCGCAGGTCCGATGATCGTTTATTCATCGAGAAGGAAATCAATATGCTAATGGGGCTGCGAGAAGAGGATTGGATACTCAGATGATTGATTTTTCTAATAAGATTCCTTTGGAGCTTTCTCCGTTGGTTAAAAGGGAATTTTTGAATATTCCTTTTATTCGTGCTAGTGATAGTTTCTAAGCTTTTAACGTGAGTTGTATTCTCGGCTAACGGTTCTTAGGATTTTATTTGCTTTGTGTGAGTTGTATGTGTTTGGGATTTAGTGAAAGTATCGGCCACACCCTTGTAATTATTTTTTTGATGAAATAAAATTTCCAACAAAATTAATTAAAAAAAAAAAAAAACTATAAACATGCATCAGAAAAGCCACAAATTATTTGCTCGTGGAAATTCTTAGAAACATTGATGGAAAGCCGCAAACACTAGACATTGCAAAGAGGTTTTTCTAGGATTGATTCTATGGTTATAATTGTAATAAATTGTTGTACTAGTGGGAAGCAGCCTTTCCGAACCAAATCAGTCATCTGTGCCTTTCACGCAAACCGCCCACACCATCTTCCCCCTCCCTATTCGTGCAAATCTCATGACCAATCCCATGAATTTGCACGCAACCGCCCGTCAATCTCCAATTGCACTGATCGTGTAATTTCTCCACTTCTCTAGATCGCCATTAACCGCAATGTAAGATTGCATGAGCCTAGGGCATTATAGTTTGTGTTGTCCTCCAGTTGCCGAACCCTCGACCATTGAGCCTCCTTCCCAGGAAACCACTAAAACCCTTTGTCTCCTTACTCCATTGCTTTCCTTTGCAGCTGATAGAGAATCAAGGCTCCCTTGAAAAAATATTAACTTCGGAGTTCGGACGCAAGTTGCGTCCGGACAACGGCTGCGATCCACCGGAAAGAGCGGGGGAGAAAAAAAAAACGAACTCCGGTCTGGACGTAATATTTTTTCCCCCTCAAGGCCTCAACCTTCCAATGTTCATGCCCAAGCTACAAAGCCTAATGTACTCAATCATATTTCCCTTTTCCTTATGTGAGACATTCACCGACTCCCCTCATTTTCCTCTTTTACTCAAAATTTTAATTATCTACCTCCTTGCGTATTACTCCTCAAATACTTCTTTTATTTCCTTATCACAAAACAAACAAAACAAGCGTCTTTCCTTTCACATAATGCCTTTAGGTTGACACTATCAATTCCCAGAGAAATTGTGGGTAATTCAAGCTTTTTCATTTATTCTTTTATCATGTTTACATCAAAAACTTTACATAGTTGATAGCTGATCCTAACACTAAACTATTATCTTTATTTATATATATATATATATATATATATATATAGGCTATAATTAAGGTTATGAGGTTTTATTTATATTATTTATTTATCCCTTATAATCATAGTTATCTTTGTATTAGCTTTGGTATAGTAATGTAAAGTAAGTTTTGTTTGCCTGAGTTAGCCTAAGTGTCATTCAAGTGGTTATGAATAAAATGGGTGTAATTTGATTTAATCCAGAGGATAGATTAAACTTTTGTAACAATGATAATTAATTTAAATCTACTATGATTGAGCTCCAATTGATTAAGTTGTAAGGTTTAAAATTTTTCTTGTTAAACCGGCTAACACCAGTTTTGGGCTATTAAGAGGAGAGATGAAGAGAATGGGAGAAGAATAGAGTCAGAGAGAGAGCGGAAGGGGATACAAAGATGAAGGGATCCCTGGAGCATATATCCTGAAGCGTGAGTAAGATCGAGGAATATGTGCGGGAGGAAGAGAGAAAAGCCCAAGAGCTGGTCAATGACACAAACTTAAACCGAATACTGCGAAAGCAAGGACATAAAGTAGGCTTGATCATTGGTGTGTGCCATGGAGTTCGTGCTCAAACAAAGACGAGCTGGTTCGTCATAGAGGTGAAGATTGTTCCGCATATGAGCTGCGAGTGAACGTGTGCGAGCATGAGCAATTTCCATGCAAAGAGAAGAAAGACAGCAGATACAGGCTAGTGCGGCGCGTGATTGGTGTGCGAGATCAAGTAAATGATGGACGTCCAAGCAGATAGTTGGAGTTGAGAGCAATAAGTGAGGTCCTTATGTGAGCCAAGATTGTGACGAGGGCTTGAGCATGTGCAAGATAAAGACCGATCAAGTTGAGGTAATTTTGTGTAATAACCAAAATTTTTTTGAGATATTTGTTAAAATTTCTGCAATTGAAAATATACCCTAAATTTCAAACCCCTCGGATTTCAATCAAAACAATTTTATAAAATTCTACACGAAAAATTGATTAATTTGATATATAATATTATATTTAAATTTTGAATGAATTGAAAGTTCTAAAAACTAGAAGTTATAAGTTAATTAAACTAATTATACCTAACCAACTTAACCCACGCGATATTTAGTCTGGGAAGCATCGAAACATCCAAAGATCTCGAAAATTTTCCTCCCCCCTCTTGATACAGGCTCTCCCTCCCTTTCGGTTTCGCTCGGAAGAGGAGTTCCTGCAAGCCTCTTCTCGGGCCACTGTAGCAGATTCGAACAATAAGGGTCAACGACCACCTGGTAAGCTGCAGAGTGCCAAATCCCATTTCCCCTCTCCTTGTTTCTTCTTCCTGCGAGTGTAGCGCTCGGCTTGTGTAGCTGCGCGGACCGAGTGGCCCACACAAAGCCGCAAACAACATTTTAGGGATTCGGGATGAAATCTTAAGGTACAAATTCTTATTTCATGCTCTTTGAGACATTTATGTCCATATTGTTCCCATTTTGAGTTTTGCCTAACTTTTTGGAGCAGTGTTTGTTTCTGGTAGCCGCCGGAGATGCTGAATTTACGTCAAAAGTGTTGAACTTAGTTTGCGAGCTCCGTAAGTGTTTTAGCACAGCATCAATGCAGGGAAAGACGAGATTGAGAAAATAGAAAGAGGAGAGAAGAAGATTTGAAAGCTTTAAAGTAGGGTTGGTTGCTAAGAAAGATGTTTAAGGTATGTTTTAGCAAATCAATTACATTTTTGGGTTTAATTAATTTATGAGTCAAGTTATCTTTAAATCCAAAGTTAATTGCAGATTTCAAGTTATTTGTCGAGGGCAACATGCCCGATGTTTGGAGTTAACCAAGACGGGAACAAACGGTCAGACGATGAAAATCAATGCTATACTATTCTTTAAATTTTAAATTGTTAGTGTAAGAAATAGAAATAGAATAACATAGAATTCATTTCCACCGTCCAACCATCCGTTCTCGTCTTGGTTAACTTCAAGGCTCGGGCTGGGTCGTGAGATTTTAATCCATAATTTTGATTATTGTGTAATAACTGAATACAAAAAAATAATATTGATAATCGAATAGACATAAGGATAAACATCTTTTCATTTCAACTAAGACTCGTACACCCTATTTCTAATCGATGGAACAATGAGAACGAGAGACTGAGAGAGGCATAGAGAAGAGAGGAGAGTGGGAGACCAAGTGACCTTGTGTGCCATAGTCGACCAGTGGAGAAGGAAGAAAGTCACTGATTTCGGGCGAGAGAGGTTTTGAAGTTTGCGTAGCCGAAAGAGGCGGCGATGTCGTGCCCTAATCATAGGAAGGTTTGAAGTTTGCGTAGCCGAAAGAGGCGGCGATGTCATGCCCTAATCATAGGAAGGAGGAGGAAGTGGTGTCCAGTAAGAGGAAGGGAAGCAAATTAATCACATCCAGTGTTGTCCGAGGAAGTTCTGTACGATGAAAGGAGCGGCTCTGCTTGCAAGTTTGACTAAAGGATGAGACGAAGTCTTGCAATCAAACGTAGCCTCACGTGCAGTAGAAGAGAAAAAAAAGGGGAGTCGCATTTGTGCGGGTTATGCTAGACAACCAAGAGATTAAGATGAGTATAAGATTTTAAATTAATTTATTTAACAAAAAAATCATTGAAATAAGACTCAAGAACATTAGCTTGAAGAGAAGTGGGATAAGTGTGTAAGTTAGAGGAGGGAGATTAATCTAAGCAAACCCCAATAAGATAAGTTTGGGTTTACATTATAATTTAATAAATGAATTTTAAATACACCAGCGCCCGGGTGTAATGTCAGATAAGCAAGAGTTCCCACATTACAGACGAATGTGGGTAAAAAAGTTAGTCCATGAAACTAATGAAACTAATATTAGGATAGGATCTTGAAATATAGGTACTCACAATGATAAATTAATGGAATTAATTGATATTATGATGCATAGAAATATTAATATTTTATGTATTCAATAAACTAAATGGGTTGGAGAAAAAGATAAGGAGATTGATAACTAAGGTTTTAAACTTTGGTATTCTGGAAAGAGTCGATGTAGATGTAATTATAGATAAGAGTTTGAAAGATAATGTTGTAAAAATTAATAGAGTTGGAGATAAAATTATAGCCCTTAAGATTATTATTGATACTAAGATTTTTAATATTATAAGTGCTTATGCTCCTCAAATAGGTTTAGATATAAGGTCTAAAGATAAATTCTATAATGACTTAGAAGATTAAATACAATTGATACCTCTTGAAGAAAGAATTTTTATTGGAGCAGATTTAAATGGACATGACGATAGAGTGGTAGAAGATTTCAGAAATATTGGTGGCTACGATTTTGGAGCGACTAATGAAGAAGGTAGGAAAATTTTAAATTTTGCTTTAGCCTATGATTTTTCATTACTAATATTTTATTCAAGAAAAGAGATGACCATCTTATTACTTATAAGAATAGATCTAATAAAACACAAAATGATTATTTTCATATGAGAAGAAATCGTCAAGGCTGTAAAGATTGTAAGTTCATTCGAAGTGAGAAATGTCGTGCAGGTCTACTATGGAAGCTATACATTTATTGAGAGGTTTGATGGAGAAGTTCAGAGGTAATAAGGAGGATCTACATTGATTTTTATTGATTTAGAAATAGCTTACGTTAAGATTCCAAGAGATATCCTTCGGAGAGTTCTTGAGAAGAAAGGTGTTGACATGACTTATATTCAAGTCATTAAAGATATGTATACTAGAGCTGTTACTTGTGTTCGAACTAAAGGAGGATTGACCAATTATTTTCCTATTTCTGTTACATCAGGGATCGGCTTTAAGCCCATATCTTTTGCTTTAGTTATGGATGGTCTTGCTGGACACTTATAGAAGGATGTACTTTGGTGTATGCTTTTTGCTGATGATATCCTTCTTGTGAATAAGACGAGAAAAAGCCCAATAAAATATTGAACTATGGAGGTCTACATTGGAGTCTAAAGGCCTTCATTTGAGTAGAACTAAAACTGAATACATGGAACGTAATTTTAGTAGTAGAAGCTCTAGTCTTAGAAGTGTAACTTTGGGTGAACAAATTATTAAAAGATGTGATCGATTTAGATATCTCAGGTCTATTGTTCAAAGTGATGGTGATATAGATGGAGATGTTAATATTAGAATTCAAGTTGGTTGGTTGAAGTGGAGGAATGCTTCGGGCCTTTTATGTGATAGAGAAGTACCGCTTAGAGTGAAAGGAAAAATTTATAAGATGGTGGTGAGACCTGCAATGCTCTATGACGCTGAGTGTTGGCCTTTAAAAGAGACGAATAATACTAAGTTATGTGCTGCCGAGATGAGAATGATTAGGTGGATCAGTTGCTTTACACTTAGAGACAAAATGCGAAATAAATATCTTCGTGATACGTTTGGTGTAGCTCTTGTGACGGACAAAATTAGAGAGAGTCGTCTTAGATGGTTTGGTCACATTAAACGTCAACCATCTGATGATCCGATTAGGAGAGTAGATGTTTTAGATTCGACTTATGTTAAGAAAGACAGAGATAGACCTAGGAAGACTTGGGCTTATTGTAAAAAAATGATCTTAATTTATTAGAACTAAATGAACATATAACACTAAATAGGACGCAGCGAAGAAAAATGATTCATATAGCCGACCCCTAGGATTAAAACTTTGTTGTTGTTGTTGTATTGAATAGCAAAATAAAGTTAATTAGGTTTACATAAAGTAAAACGATGTAAATTAACATTAATGTAAAGTAAATAGTTAATTAAAAGAATATAAAAAAAGATAAATTTTATTAATATGAATACTCATGTTTATTATAAACATCAAATTTAGAAGAGTTGAGATCAATGCAAATCCAAGAATAAATAAATTGCAGGGTGGGTACTCTTAAATTATAGTATTATTTTCTTCTCTTTGAACAATTGATATAAATTGTTATTCATGCTTGATTAATGAAATTGATTTCTCTATTCCTACATTTTATCACTCATTTTGATATGAATTCTTGTAGTCTCACATTGTGAAATGTTTAATGTATTATAATAATAAATATTATATATTAAGTGATATAAAATTTTGAATGATGATAGAGTTCCCTCTTTATGGTAGTAGCATGAGAAAACTAAGAAATCTGTGCACATAAAGGAAAAAAATTGATATTGAAGTAACTTAAATGATACAATTTTTAGATGTGCACCTATAACAATTGCACATGTATAAAATGATATAGACATGTTATTGATATAGTAAAACACCTTTAATATTATGAAATATCGTGAGTGATCATATTCATAAATCATACAATATTTTATATAAATTTATAAAAAATCTAACTAACATGCATATTGCTTTCATTTTTATTGTGTTGTAATTTAGAAGTATGAGTATTCATAGATTAAGTTTGAGTATTCATAGATTTCGTTAGCTCACTATCGTTTTAAACAAACATTTCAAGTTTAATTAATTGATTGAAAAATGAGTGACATAAGAGAAATAATTTATTATAGATGCGGACAACCTAACCTGAGGTAAATTTATTGCTTTAGTTTAATTTTCTTATATATGAAGGCTCTTTCATATATCAATTATTTATAAAAAAAAATATAGAAAACTTAATTTTTCACCGAGCGGGGTCGTGATATTACTTATGATGCATTTTGTTAGGGCTTTAGTGAGAAATCCAAAATCAATAATAATAATAGTTAAGTATTTGACGAAGGAATGGGGAGTAAGATATTAATATATGATTTTTAAAAAAATTCTATAAATAAATAAATTTTGATTAAGAAATTTTGATATTTCAAAATTTAATTCAAAATTTAATGAAATTATGCTAATTTAATGAAACAAAAAAAAAATGAAATAACTTTTAGATTTTAAAGAATGAATTTCTTCTAGGCTCCTAGCAGACTACAAGCAGCGACAACCAACAGCTCTCTCCACGACAGTCAACTAGAAACAAACCTAAAGTCTCATAAAGTTGGTGACCAAGTATGAGATGAATACTTCAATTTATGTCTGAATCAGAGACCATAGATTCTATTCAAACGACTCATGAGCTCTTTAACTTTATAACGAATCATAAACTCAATAGTCATAACTATCTTTAATGGTCCCAATATGTATTTATGCATATTTGTGATAAAGAGAAAGGGGAACATCTCATGGGAGAAGACATAATTCACCCTAATCACCTCACATGGAAGAATCGAGATTATATGGTTATGCCTTGGCTAGTCAACTTACTGATCACTCAAGTGGAAGAAAGTTTTTTGCTCTACAAAACTGCAAAAGAAATCTGAGAGGTTGCAATAGAAACATATTGAAACACTGAAAACACTGCAAAATTGTTTGAGATCGAAACCAAGCTTTATAAACTTCAACATGAGAGCTAAGTGTCCCAATACTTCAACACCTTCACGAAGTATTAGTTGCAATTTGATATGTTTGAGACACATCTGAAAATGTATACATGATGTTGTGATGTTTAAATTCATTATTGAGAATAAGTGAACCATAAAATTTCTAGTAGCACTAACTCAGTAATTGGATGAGGTGAGAGGCAAGATGATGAGAACAAAGGCCCTTTCATCTACCTGTGAAGCTTTTGTTGAAGTGAGGAGAGAAGAAAGCAAAAAGAAGTTGATGCTGATTAAAAATGGGAGTTTACCAAGCACCAAAAACTCGGCCCTGTACACGTTAGAGCAACTTAACAAACGATCGGTTGAAACATTTACCAAGGAGTAGCTTAAAGTACTAAAGAAACTCCTTGGAGTTAATTTAGAGCAACACACCAACCTTGTGACAAACCAAATATATCATTCTCCCATCTTGCCAGTAATTGAAGATTTAAAATGTAGATCATAGATTCAAGAGTCTCTGATCATATGATAAGAGACATCAATGCTCTAATCAAATATCAAGTGGCTTTTACATCTAGATCGATAAGACTTTGAGACTGATCACACTAAAACATTGTTGGGAAAGAAGTGTAGCTCTCTCAGGTTATCATTCTTTCCTATATTTTACATGTTTCATAGTTCATTTGCAATTTGATTTCAATCAGTAAGCTCACTCATAATATGAAATATATAACTAAATTTCTGGTAAACTCTTATGAATTTTAGATGGTCGAGTCAAGAGAGGTGATTGACAGTGCTGAAATGCATCAAAATTTATATGTGCTCAAGGAAAGTGTTTCTTTAAACACATAAAATTATCCCATCTCCATATTTATCTCAAGTTTATCAGTCTATTAAGTCCATTTCTATCGAAAATCAGGCATTGTTATGACATTGTCGCCAAGGTCATCATGATTTCAATTACTATATATTATATTCTTATTTATTTATCAATAAAAAACTTAACTTTTATCAATGTGAGATTTATTAACTTACCAAACATACTAGAAATAGTTACCCTTTGACCCAAAACATACCTTCACACTTTTGTCATTATCCATAGTGATATTTGTGGATTTTCAAAGGTGAAAATGCTAAGTGGGGCCATATGGCTTGTCACATTTTTTGGTGATCACACTAGAACCACTTAGATATTTCTAATGCAGAAAAATCTAAAATAAATCAAATCTTTCAAACCTTCCATGACATGATTCAAACTCAATTTCAATGAAAAACTCAAATCATCAAAACTGATTATGCAAAAGAATATTTCAATTTCATCGTTGGATTCTACTTTTCAAAAAATGAAATCATATATGCAATTTCATATATTAACACCCTGCAACAAAATATGATAACTGAGAGAAAGAACATGTATTTTCTTAAGCTATCTCGTTGAATTTTGATGTCTCATCAAGTTTCAAAACATTTTTAGGGAGAAACAGTTCTTACTGCAACATATCTTATCAATCACATGCCTAGCCAAATATTTAACTTCAAAACAAATTTTTATTTTTTCATGATTACATGTCTCACATTACAGTTCTCTTCTACTACACTACTTAAATAATTGGGTGTGTATCCTTTGTTCACGTCCATTTGTAAAGTCTTATCCAGGGAATTTTTCTTGTATATACCACCCTAGAAAACGAGGTATAAGTGATACTCTCCTATTACCATTAAACACTACAACTACAAGAATGTCACATTTTTTTAAAATAAATCATACTACCCATTATCTATTGTTCAAAGAGAGTAAAAATGAATATTAATTTTGGGATGCACTTGATGACACATAAAAAGCCTCACCACCTCTTCACGTAGCCCTTCTATCAGGGTTACGCATGCTTAACCAACTCAACCTGAAGTCCAGAACAAAGAAATTCAAGTGTACACAAGAAGCAAGAAAAATCTTAAGTGGAAGACAACCTGGAATGAAAGAACTGATCAAACCAAAACACGAGTCCACATCCACTTGAAATTTTAAATAAAGAGACTAGTACACATTAGTTTTTCCCTTCCTCATATAATGATGGTGACAAGAAAAACTGCATTAGATATTCAACTCAAGAGTATACAACTAATGGGAACATATCCTCATTAAACTTTTGTTTCTAACCATCATAGTATGCAAATTCTAAAAGCTATTCACGAAGCTCTTGAAAATCCATAATGGAGGAAAATAGTTGAAAAAGAGATTCAAGCATTAAAGCATAATGTTGTACATCGATTGTTACTAAAATATCTCGGAATAAGAAGCTATTTGGATGTAAATAGTTGTTCAACATCAAATACAAAGCTAGTGGAAGTATTGAGATATTCAAAACTAAGGTTTCATTCAATCCTATGGAATTGACTATAAGGAAACTTTCGTACAAGTTGGCAAACTTAACACTATCAGAGTTCACCCTTCAGTAGCAATTAACAAAGAACTGAGATTGGATCAACTTGACATAAAAAGACTTTCAAGAATTAAAAAAAAGAAGTGTATATGGAGATAACACTAGAACTTGAGAATAATTCCAACAAACACGTGGTATGTAAACTCAGGAAATTTCTCTATAGGCTTAAGCAATCACCAAGCGTGTTGTTTGAAAGATTTGCTAAAACTATGAGATGCAATGGGTATTCTCAAAGTCAAGCTAATCATACGTTGTAAATCATATTCAGAAAGATAAGTTTGCTATATTGATATGATGATATGATTCTGACAAGTGATGATGAAAGAGAGATTCTCAAGATAAAAAAAGTGCTTGCCACGGTGTTTAAAATCAAGGACCTAGAAATCATGAGATATTTTCTAGGTACGGACATAGCAAGATCCAAGAAAAGCTTCATTACATTATAGAAAAAATACAGCTTAGATTTACTAAAGGAGACAAATGATTAAAAGGAAGCCAACCAAAAATCTAATGGATCCCAACCAGAAGTCCAAAAGGGAAAAAAAAACGTTTCTATGGATAAGCGAATATATAAAAAATTAGTAGGAAAACTCATCTACTTGTGACTTACAAGGCCAAATATTTGTCATACTATGTTATTATTGCAAACTAGCACATTAATAACCCAAATGAAGAGCATTTATAGATAGCGTACAAAATTTTAAAGTTTCTTAAGAGGGCTCTTGGTTTTGGATTAATTTTTGAGAAAACTAGAAACAAAGATGTGAAAGTTTACGCTGATGCTAGTTGGGCTAAGGAACTCAGTGACAAAAGATCTATCACAGACTAATGCTCCTGTGTATAAGAAAATTGGGTGATATAAAGAAATAAAAAGCAAAGAGTTGTTTCTAGAAACAGTGCAAAATCAGAGTTTAAGTCACTCACCTTGAGAATCTGTGAAGGAATCTGGATTTAAAAATTGTTAAGAGAACTGTGATGTACATCCAATAGACCTATTAAGATATTTTCTAATAGTCAAATGACTATCAGTATAGCCAAGAATATTTGCAAAAGGACAATGACAATGGGTCAAAAGAAGTTGCGTTGGAAGGTGAAGGCAAAGTGGTAGAGAGGAAGATAGGAGCGGATATATCACCACCTCGGAGCAGGATATAGCCGGAGCACCGCCAGTCTTTGAATACAACCCTCGAAAGGAAAAACAAGAACTTTTGCAGAAATCAGAAATAAATCATAACACATAACCCTAATTCCAGTAACAAGCATATAAACAGACTCCCATCAGATCGAAACAGGAAAGGAAAAGAGATACGATAGAAAAGGAAGATAAGAAGGGGTTGGTGGCATTGCCGCCCCATTAAAAGGCAGCTCCAGCACAGTTCCGTAAGAATCGAGAACGGCCTCCTTAGACCAGGTTTGCCTAGTCCCTCTGCTAGCCGATTAAGCTGGTTGGCCCTAGCCCCAAGTCAATTTCATAATTTTCCTTCCACATATCAAAGCAAACCTGCACTTATCTTCTCAAATGAGATTATTGAGCAAGCAAAACCTCTTTACTTCTCTATCATTGACATATTCTCCCAGAGTTATCCCAACATGAAAATCATCAACAACTTTTGTTTTCTAATTTATAGTTGGTTGGCACCAATTCTCTTGAGCCAATAGGCTTCCATCATATCATGATTAAATTATCCTCAGAATTTGACTACACCAGACTCTTTTAGCGATGGAATTACTGAATTAGTGATTTCCCAGTGTATGCTAAAATGGTCGCCCTATTTCAATGCTGCGCAAGAACCACCAATTACTACAATTAGCATATAATTCCTTGGCTTTGACTACATTAATTCAACAAATCCTAGCTATATTCATTGGGAAAATCCAGCTGTTCATTTCTCAAAGCACTCGGTAGTCCGTCTACTAGTTGAGCCAGACGTTGCTTCTTTTAATTAGAAAACTTGAACTACATTTAGCAAGTAGAAAGAAGATAACCTATAGAATTCATACACAAACATGTTGCAGAAAGAGGTTGAATCTACAGGAAAAAGGAGAACAAAAATAAACATGGTAGGGAAAATAATTTGATATTTAATGAAAAAGGGAATAGTAAGGTCTCAATCTATACAGCCTTCTGCAATGAAGAGTGGTTATTTCCCTTTTTGTAATCGTGTGGTGCTGAAGCATTCCAACAACAATAATTTAGCAGCCTTGCTGTATTTAATTTTAAAGAGAGATAACTCAGTTTTTCTGCTTTTCTTAAAGCAGTAAACATGAAAAATAACAAGAAATATTAACATATAAAATAAAATAATAGATTATCACAAAGAGTATACTCTCAATCATTGAGTACCTGAAATGAGCTTTTTCCATCAGCAGGACTATCGTAAGGTTTCATATGTAGCATAACTGCATCAAAATGAGGAATGATAGCCGATAGTGCTGGTACCATGAGCCCACAAATCCCAAGCAATGTAGCAGCACATACTGACCGAAGCAAACTGGATTTGCCGCCACCATTTGGCCCCGTCAAAAGGAAAATTGATTTCATTTTCACATTATTTTGTATAGCATTGCCTTGTGAAGCATCACACCAATAAGGTGACAAGCCCATCAGTTCCATATAACTTGCCGTCCCAGTAAAATTTTTCTCCTGGACAAATATGATTTTTACGTGCATGTTTTATCAAACAAAATCATTGTCTTCATTGAAAAAAAAAAAGAACTGCAATCCTTTCCCCAGAACATAAGTGTTGAAAATATTAGGCAAATGCTCCCGTAAAGGAGCAAACATGAATACTTATTCCATCTACGCTAAGTCATCATAATTCTTCTGGAAATATTATTTGTATGCTAGCGTCGAGAGAAATATCAAATTTTGTATGAGAACAGATTTTATTTTATTTTATTTTATTTTATTTTTTGATTTTGGGAGAAATTTTGCTATGTTAAATTTTGTTTACTAATAGCAAATTTTGGTTGATAAGCAGAAAAATACTTAAATAATATGCTTGATGTTCATTTCTAAGTATATAATAATTTGGAGCTAAAAAGTTTAAATAATGCAAAGGTCATCCAAAGCTTGAGTTTAAAGCAATAGAGTTGGCCAAACATCTTACAGAACCAATCACCAAACAAAACTTCAATGACTGGAATTAGGGGCAAAAACTGCATATCCTAGCAAAAGTAGCTTTTATTGTGGTAGCTCGTCCGTTTTTTTTTTCAAACCACAAAACTGTCGGCCCTTTTAACTTCGTGATTTGAAAAAGTGACGATTTTCTGATTTTTAAAAATAATTTAAATATGAATATAACCCTTTTTTATTTTTAAAAGTAACATTTTAATTTTAAAATAGGTGAGACCAAACGAGTCTCACATTTTAAATAGTTTAGATGATTGAATACAATACTACAAGTAATACACATATCCCGAAAAATAAATATATCACTTGTAATAAGAATTCAATCACCTAAAATAAAGAATTTGTGACATCCGTTTTGGTCTGCGAAATATTTTATAAAAAGACCAACAAGTTCCCCTACCTAACATAAAAAATTAGATAAGGTTTATTTTATCTAAGTTTCAGGTTCCCTATAGAGACACTCTTATAGTTAATTACATCTTAAATGACTGAGGGTCACTTAAGAAAACTCTCGATTAAGATCAGGTGCTTTTGCCTTTAAGATTTCAAAGTTTAGGTTTTTACGATTGGACATGGGGAAATCAAATGAGAATGACTCAAAATAGAAACAATTATTTAAGGAATCCAAAGGACAGAAAAGTAGGGGATATCACAGATTCGGGGAAACCCCGATGAACTCCCAACTATCCTATTGTTTGACTTTATGTCTTTGAAATGATTTAATTTGATATTTCAATCCTACAAATTGTTTATGATTTAGGACTTATGTTTACACAATATCGGACTATACAAATAGTCTAAGAAGATAGGAGGATTTACATCGTACCGCACGGTAACCTCGGAATCATAAAGTGTTAGACTTATATTTGGACAACAGAGTTGTGCAAAAAGCCTAAAGGGTGATTCTATGGGTTGTTATTTAAACTAAATGAAGTGATAGGTGATGTGAAGATGTTTATGTGATGTGTTTTGATGTTTTGCTGTTGCAGATCCACCTTGAGGTTGTTCCTCGTCGTGTTGCGCATGATGTTCGCTCCAAGCTCGTCGTAGTAGCACCTCCTGGTTTAGTTTTAGTTTTGAAAATACACCTAATCACTAGGTTTTCCTAAACTAAGGCATAGTGTGTATCAAAATAACTAAACATGCAATATAAAAGAAAAGAACAATATAGTGTACAATAAAAAGAAAAGAACAGTATAGCATGTTGAAAGAATAGTATAACGTGCTAAGAAAATGCACTATAACATACTGAGAAAATAGTATAACAGACTATGAGAACAATATAACATGCTGTGAAATAAAATATTGTAATGTAAATTAAACCTGTACACCTGGGAGGTTCGTTGCTTCTTTAAGTTTAGCTATTATGCGCTGTGTAAAAGGAGAAAGTATGACCTGAAAAAGACTTGAGAAAAACAGGTAAATCATAGGAAAAAGACAAACAAATAAAACAAAATATAATATCACATATAAAGAACCAAGAATAAGAAATTTATATGTGATATTGGGGATGTCCCCAATCGCTAGGAGGATCTAAGTGTAAGACAAACTGCAAGCTCAAATCCCGGAGCATTGGGTTTCAGTTTTGGTCAATTTAAGGCAAGAATTTCATTATTTGATTTAATTAAATCAGTTATGAACCACAATCTAGTGCACCCTCATGTCTAGTGTCCGTATAAACTAGGGTCAGATGTCTGGCTTCTTAGGATCATTTGAACATTAGAATGATGAATTCTCTCTCAAGGTATGCTCCTAAGACCTAGGAAGCCTACACTTTAGTTTGGGCCTGAAGTGTTCTAAAGTGTCTAACCTCAATTAAGTGTCCTTTCAACTAACCCTCAAACATCTTTAGATTAAGCTTAGCTCACCATCAGACTCCTAAAATATAAGGGGTGAACCTATAGTTTTGGCAAAAGGGTTGTGAAGTGTGCTTCAATCCTAGTTAGAGCAATTGGATTTAAGTTTATTCAAAGCTTAAGGGACCTAAGTGCAGGTCTACTGATCTCTTAATCCATGTCCCTAATTGTTATCTAAACTCTCACTTTCTTCCAACCCTCAACTATCTTCCAATTTACAATTTCATCTTTCTTATGTAAAATGAATGATGAATGATTTACTATATTATTTCCTCCTTAGATTTTATCATCTCAAAGAACCGAATTTCAATTTTAATCTTCTCTCCCTTTCTTTTTCCCTCACACTTTTCTTAAAACCATGAATTATTTCTGAAGATAATTAAACCAAAAATTCTCATTTTTAACTTGACCGTTAAAAAAAAAACAAAACAAACGAAAAAAAGAGGCCGATCTACTTTTAAAACAAAGTTAAATCAGTAAAGCCTAGAGTGAAATTGTCAGTGCATCGGCCTAAAAGCGTTTAAAACTTGTTAAAAAAAATGAATCAATCTCAAACAGAGATTTAAAAGCCTCAAACTGTAGCTTAAACCTTACTAAATAAGGTCTCTAGATCCTTGAATCAATCCAAGAAGGGTTTCATATTCTCTCATTTCATAAATGGATTATCCCGAGAGAGTATCCTTTCCAAATGTCAATCTTATGAATTTTCAAACCCCACATGAATTCAATTTATGTCAAATTCATAATTTATTAAAATAAACTTTCAAGAAATCTTCATATGTCATAAAACAAGAAAGACTAATCCATAAAGAATAGCTCTTCTCTTTTTTTTTTATCTCCAAAAAGCTATGCCAATACCAATTCCAACTTTAATCACAAGCTCTTTTTCCCTTTTCTTTTACATCTCCCTAAAATGAAACTATTTTTGTAAATATCCATGACCAAGGCAATAGAAAGAGACAACCACCCGCCCAATTTATTCCACTAAGGGGTCACAAGTTGAAGATTACGGGTAAGGCAATAGAAATCACAACCAAGCTCCAAGTCCAGCTCACGGGTATGAGCCAAAAGAGAGAACTCATGGGTAAGGCAACAAGAAGAGGAGAGACCCAAAGGCAGCATAGACCCACGGGTAAGGGCCAAAAAGAGAGACCCAAAGGCATCATAGACTCACGGGTAAGGGCCAAAAAGAGAAACCCAAAGGCAGTATAAACCCACGGATAAGGGCCAAGAGCGAGACCTCAACCCTCAAATATTCTTCTAATTTACGATTTCATTTTTCTTATGTAAACGGAACGGTGAATGGTTTGTTATCATATCTCCTCCTTAGATTTTAACATCTCAAAGAACCGAATTTCATTTTTAATCTTCTCTCCCTTTCTTTTTCCCTCATATTTTTCTTAAGACCATGAATCATTTCTGAAGATAATTAAATCGGAAATTCTCATTCTTAAGACCAGAGAAGAACCCAAATCGAGCCCAAGAAAAGGGCAACCCAAACCCAACACAAGGGACAAATCAAATCTAAGAAATGATCCAAATAGTAAAGGATTTCAGCTAACATAAATCACTGAAAGGAGCCCAAACCGAGCCCAAGAAAAGCGAACAGCTGAGCCCAGCACAAGGGGCAAAACCGAATCCAGCCAGAGGGAGCAAAACAGAGAAGCAGTTCAAGCATAAATTTGATTTCGAAAAGAGCTCAAACCAAGCCCACCAAATGGGCTAAAAATTAATATAAAACTTTCAACTAAATTCAGCCTAGAAGAAAGCTAAAACCGAGCCCAGCAAAAGGGGCAAAACCAAGCAGCATAGAGGCTAACCTGAGCTCAGCACAGGGGCAGCACAGGAGCAAAACCAAGCAGCATAGAGGCTAGCCCGAGCTCAATAAAGAGGCAAAACAAGTGAAAGCGTTTTCAGCCAACATTTAATCCAAAAGAAGCTAAATTCAACCCCACTAAATGAGCTAAAACAGGGCCATAAAAATCTGATTCCATAAAGCCACAACCGAGCCCAAGAAAAGGGCAAACCGAGTCCAATACATGGGGCAAAACAGGAAGCATGTTTTCAATTCAATCCCAAAGAAAAAGCCAAGACCGAGACCACCAAATGGGCCAAAGGAGAACATATTTTTCCAGCATTTATTGTAAGCATGAATATCAACAATAAAAGTTTCGGTAATTTCATCCCAACAAGCATTCGAACAAGGGGCAGCAAGAGAAACATGAAATGAGCCCCAAACATTTCTCTTCCAACTCATAAAACAATTTCCAGCATATACTCTAGCAAGGGGCAGCAAGAGAAGCATGAAATGAGCCCCAAACATATATTTTCCATAGACATAAAACAATTTCCAGCATATACTCTAGTAAGGGGCAGTAAGAGAAGCATGAAATGAGCCCCAAACATGTCTTTTCCATAAACATTTATAAAGGAATAAAAAAAATGTATTTCTAGACTACTCTAGCCATGTCTTCATATGTTTCAAGCAAAAGAAGAGCAGAGGTAACCCATATATATGCTTCATTTTTCCACTGATTCTAACATATATTTTGCTTAAATATAAAAAAAATAAAACTCAAACTTTGCTTTCAAATATTTCATAAGAGAATAGATGCTTTCAATGTCTTCCGGAATATTGCAAGAATAGAGGAGAGGAGAAGAACACCTCTTCTTTATGCAAACTTAAAGTAAAGAAAGAATAAGGTAGATTCGAGAAAACCACTCCAATAGCAGCCTACAAATACTCCTCACGATTTTCCCAATCCAAGCCTCGAGACCCTCGAACAACAGAGGGGAAGAAGATCTCCTCTCCAACAGGAAAACAGAAAGGGGTAACTTTCTTAAGAGCGAAGAATAGAGACCGAAAACACCAAGTTCTTCCAAAATCTCCCCTCTCAAAAGAAACCCTCTTTTTTTTTTCAGTCAAGGAGAAAGACAGAAGAACCACACCTTTCCAATCTCACGGAAAGCTAATCGCCAAAGAAACGAAAAAAAAAAGCCCCATGTTCGCCGCCCTAGCCAACCAATCGAAAAGGGGGAAGGAAACGACACCATAAATGAGAACGTATAGCCTCGAGAAGAAGAAGGGTCGGCCAGCCCACCTCCTCCCATTGGAGAGC